>NC_057803.1:476150346-476432089 GCF_018294505.1 Triticum aestivum
GAACTGCACAATCCAGACATATACGGACGGTTTGAGGGTCGGCGTTGGAGATGTCCTTATTAGGAAGCCTTGTCCGACTAATTTGACTATTTGAATTCATAACTCGACCGTAAATCTCTCGTACGAGTATATTAGTTGTATAGTAAATTATAATTTAACCATAAATTACTTATGAATATTAGTTAACTTAGACAACATATTACTTATAAATATTACAAATATATTATTTTATGTATCAAATTCATATTATTGGACTAATGATATTTATTTATTCAAAAAACATAATTTGACCATAAATTATAATCATACAACCCCTATCTCTCCCGTCCGGTCAATCGCGGCATCAATATTGGCCGCTGCGTGCTCTGGGCCGACATGAATATGGTGCGGCAAGCGACGCGGGCGTTTGAAGGAAAGAGAGGGAGAGGCGGGTGGGGGACTTTGATGGGCCGGGGCGATCAGACGCGGGCTTGGGAGCGGTTCGGACGCCGACAAAGCCCCATGTTTGTCTCCGGTTTGTGGAAGAAAGTAGAGAAAAATATGTCTGGATCACCCGACGGACCGATACATGTCCGCGTTGGATAGCACAACACGTCTGGACCGCACGGTCCAAACGTTTGCGGGCGGTTTGAGGGTCGGTGTTGGAGATGCCCTTATTAGGAAACCCTCTCCGACTAATTTGACTGTCCGAATTCATAACTCAATCGTAAATCTCTCGCACGAGTATATTAGTTGTATAGTAAATCATAATTTGACCATAAATTACTTATGAATATTAGTTAACTTAGACAACATATTACTTATAAATATTACAAATATATTATTTTATGTATCAAATTCATATTATTGGACTAATGATATTTATTTTATTCAAAAAACATAATTTGACCGTAAATTATAATCATACAACCCCTATCTCTCTCTAAAGGGGTTCGTGGATAAAAAAGCTGACGTGCATAAAAGAGAATGCGTCGGAGAGGAGGAAGGGCTCGTTGAGGGGGAGGAGGATGGTGTGGTGCTCGGGAGGGGGTGCGGATCTGAACGGCATCGGAGCATGGCTTAAATAGCCGCAACCAGGCCAGGCGGAGGGACAGTCAGCCTGCTTCAATGCGGTGCAGTGGGCGGAGTTGGTTCCTTGGTACGCACCGTCCACATTGAATTGGCAATGCCCGAGAGGTCATGTTCGTCAGGGCCGCCCTCCCGTCCGGTCAATCGTGGCATCAATATTGGCCGCTGCGTGCTCTAGGCCGACATGAATGTGGTGCGGCAAGCGACGCGGGCGTTTGAAGGAAAGCGAGGGAGAGGCGGGTGGGGGACATTGATGGGCCAGGGCAATCAGATGCGGGCTTGGAAGCGGTTCGGACGCCCGCAAAGCCCCATGTTTGTCTCCGGTTTGTGGAAGAAAGTATGTCTGGATCGCCCGACGGACCGATACATGTCCGCGTTGGATAGCACAACACGTCTGGACCGTATGGTCCAGACGTTTGCGGGCGGTTTGAGGGTCGGTGTTGGAGATGCCCTTATTAGCAAACCCTGTCCGACTAATTTGACTGTCCGAATTCATAACTCAATTGTAAATCTCCCGCACGAGTATATTAGTTGTATAGTAAATCATAATTTGACCATAAATTACTTATGAATATTAGTTACTTAGACAACATATTACTTATAAATATTACAAATATATTATTTTATGTATCAAATTCATATTATTGGACTAATGATATTTATTTTATTCAAAAAATTATAATTTGACCATAAATTATAGCCATACAACCCCTATCTATCTCATTCTCTCTCTAAAGGGGTTCGTGGATAAAAAAGTTGACGTGCATCAAAGAGAATGCGTCGGAGAGGAGGAAGGGCTCGGTGAGGGGGAGGAGGATGGTGCGGTGCTCGGGAGGGGGTGCAGATCTGGGCGGCATCGGAGCGTGGCTTAAATAGCCGCGGACAGGCCATGCGGAGGGACGGTCAACCTGCTTCAATGTGGCTCAGTGACAGGAGTTGGTTTCTCGCGACGCGGCGTCCACATTGAAGCTGTCGCGATGCGCGAGACGTCACGCCCGTCTGCGCCGCCTGCCCGTCTGGTCAAATTGCGACATCAATGCCGACTGCTGCATACTCTGAGCCGGCATGAATGCGGCGCGGTGCATGGGATGGAAAGCGCGAGAGGGGCGGGCTTGGGAGTGGTCCAAACTTGTCCAGTTTACGGAAAAAACATGTCACGACCGTCCTACGGACCGATACAGGGTCGCGTTGACATGGTCCAAATGGAAGCGGGGGATTTGAGGATCGATGTTGGAGATGCCCTTACGGCACTCTCAATGCTTGTCTCTTAGCGGGTTCGTGGGTAAAAGGCTGACGTGCCTCAGAGAGTCAATGCAAAATATTAATGATGTACTAAGGTGTTTTGATGATCTAACTAAAGAAGATGGTGGCCGGGCGAAAGTACGATAGTACAAAAGACACCATGATCCACAAGCCTTCTTATTTTGTCTTGCCATATATGGCTTGAGATGGTTTTTTTATCATTTAATATTATATTGATTTTATTTCCTTGCTTTCTCCTTGGCTTGAAGGATATTTCACCTGCTAGCGCAGTCCTGTGGACACAAAAGATTGTAAGTTTCCTATAAAAAAACGACTGAAGATGACGGTATGACACAAAAGACACGATTATCCACAAGCCTCCTCATTTTTCTTACCAATGTATGGCTTGCAATGGTTTTTTATCATTTATTATTTTACTTTTATTGCCTTGCTTCTCCTTGGCTTGAAGGTTGTTTCACCTGCCAGTGCGGCGGCCCAGCGTCCACGCCTGTGGCCAAAATGACACAAGGAAGCAACGCCGACCTTCTAGAAGACGGACATTAAAAATTCGAATTCACCATGACTAACTAGGTTGCACTTGCACGCATGGTATATCCCACCAGTTAATTTGACTTCCTCGCCGAAACTCTCACTTGCGAGATCAATCAAAGGTAGTGCGTAGAAGTGGTGCTCAAACTTGGGTGGGGGTCGACTCACAGCCTTGTGCGTCCAATCTACTAGTAGAACATCACGCAGGAAGCAGAGGAGACTTCGTCGGAGAAAATATAATTAACAACTAATAGGTGGCGCATTGACGAGCATCGGCACTGTCAATGACAATGATCGGCCTAATCCCACCGTCTGTTTGTGGATGTCAACATATGCACTGGTGATGAGTGGTTGCCAACTAATAGCACCACAATAAGCTTAGGCAGTTTAGTTGGTAGTGGAGAGCACAATTAAATTGTCTATCATTGGCATTGGCTAGCTGCTGCTGATTGCTGCTGGCTGCTTCAACTCCGCCGGGGACGATGGGATATTGGCATGCATGCAGATTTGCAGTCGCGGACGCATGGATTGTTGTTGTTGTCATAGACACTGCTGGTGCGTGGATTGTTGGTAGTTCAGTTCCAGGAAGAAGAAATGGGAGGAGAACGTGGGCGTGGTTGATGAGTCGGTTACAACCTCAGGCTCAGGGGTGTAAAGCCATGTGCAGCATACATACGTTTCCGGTCGGTCCCAACTAACCAAATGGAGTATGTTGTGTCAAAGTAGGAGTACTAGTATAGAATATCAGCGTCTTCTTTCTAGATAATCAAATGAGAAATAACATACAGAAAGAAGCATAGGGTAGTTGTCCAGCACAACATGCTAATACCCGCTGCAATGCAAGGTGCTTACAAAAATAAGCTAATTTTTCTAAAGCACCCGTGCTCGTTTGTAGAAAGTGGGCGTTTATGTTTTTTTTAGAAAAGGAGGATGTATCCCGGCTTCTGCATCTGAACGATGCATGCAGTCATATATTAATTATTCACAAAGACTATACAAGGTGGTACATCAATAAGCCTAAAGCCACCATCTTTGCAACGCTGCTACTCTTATCCCCTTGATGAAGGTGTGTCGAATGTCCGGACCTAATACCAAACAGGCATCGCACCAAAACCTAACATCTAAAGACGGATGTCCCATCCAGCCACTACCTGGATTGGGTCCCACACCGGTCTGACACACTCCCAGTGAGCACCGCACGCTGCAAGGGTCGTCACCACCATCTTCCCTCGGTCAATCGTCAGAGCAGAACCGATACACCGACCTTGTCAGGCCTCTGCTATCAACGCCACCGTGACGCCAGACAGCTTCCTCCTCCTGCGCGAGTCCATCTACGCGCATCAGACACCGAGTCTCCACTGCGCCATGCCGCCGAGACCCACCGTCGACGATACGTTTGATGCCACACCGCTCCACCTACATGCCATCTCGCGTCGACTTCGAATTACCAGCAACTCCACCACCTTGAGCAGTCCCCGACCGACGCCTTCTGGAAGGAACATGACACCAAAGTGCCATCGTCGCCCAAACAGAGGAACAGAGGCTTTCACCTGCGCTCATGGCAGAGGTGGGGGCGTATGATCCACACCGGAGCCTCCACGAAGGGAATCGGCGCCGAAGGCGTCGACTTTGGTGCGGCCGCCACGCCGGCCTGGAGTTTCCCCGGGATCCATGCCCACCCGCCAGATCCGTCCGGGACAGTATTGGCGTTGACCGTAGTCGCTACCGTAGCCAGCACGAACCGGAGTAGATCGAGTCGGAGACGACGCCTTCCATGGAACTCCGGCCGGCCATCGAGGAGCTACCATAGAGCCGCCGCCTCCACGTCGCCCACGCAGCCATGGAAGGCCCCCATCTGCACCCGCGGGTGCCGCCCGCCAGGCAGGTCGCACCGCACGCCACCAATCGAGGACACCGCCCCGAGATCCCTGCGCCGCCTGAGGCACTGGCGGTCAGATCTGAAACAGATCGACCATGGCCACCATAGGAGCGCCCCGAACGACCCCCACGCGACCACTGGGGGGATGCAGCTCCTGCAGTCGCCCCCTGAGTCCTCGTCGGCGCGCCCTGTCGCCACCGCGCCGCCAACCGCCGCCGAACGCCACCCATGCCAGGTCCGGCCGCTGTGGGGAGGAGAGATCCCGCCGCTGCCGAGGCCAACCGGGCTTTGCCCGGCAGCGGCGGGTAGGGGAGGTGGGAGAGGGAGCCGAGGGCTTGGCGGTGCTAGGTTCCCCCCTGGTCGCCGCGCGGGGGCGACCCAAGGAAGTGGACGTTTATGTAAGCACCCCTTCTCCCTCGTACAGATAAGCACTCATGCTAGAGAAAAATTTGGTTTATTTTACTAAACATCTTTTCTATGCACCTTGTATAAGGCCTAAGGACATCTCTAGCCGATTCCTTACAAAATACAGAAGTAAACGGTCGAGTAAATCTTAGTGGAGTATTTTTATTCGTTTTCGTCGTTTCTAGTCAATCTCCCATAGTTAGAGGAGTAAATTTTTGTTTTTGCCAAATTATTCCAATTGTATACATTGCAACTACATATTAGCACACATATAAAATCAATCATAATAATTAATGTTCACACAATTCACGAATATTACAAATTCATATTTTATAAATCAAATTATTCAAATTCAAACACACCGCATGCTTCAAATGAAGTACATAACATGATAAAAACACTTCTACGAAGTGCTATGGAGATGTCTTGATGCTCAACAAGATCATCTTGGAGTTGGGTATGAACTTCTCGGTTCTCGATCCTACGATGTGCTTCGAGGAATGCCTGAATCCTATTAGGATCGTGCTCTGGCTCTACAGGATTTCCATTGGTGATGTATCAAAAGTTCTCAAGTATGTCTCTCTCATCTCCAATGATCATGTTATGTAAGGTGATCCAACAAGTCATGATTTGCATAGAACCTTGGAGTTCCAGTAACTCGGCAGGGTCGTGAACGATTGCAAAGCGCTTCTGAAGCACACTGAAAGCGCTCTCCACATCCTTCCTAGTAGACTCTTGATGTGTTGCAAAGTGAGATCTTTTATTACCTTTTGGACGTGGAATTGTTTTGACAGATGTAGCCCATGGAGGATAGATGCCATCCGCAAGGTAGTAACCCATCGTGTAGTCACGACCATTGACGGTATAGTTGCAAGGAGGAGCATCTCTGGCAACAAGCCTAGCAAACAGTCATGAACTCAATAGCACATTCAGGTCATTGTGAAAGCCGAGCAATCCGAAGAATGAATGACAGATCCATAGATCCTCTGATGCAACAGTCTCAAGAATGATCATTGGATCATTACAGTTCCCTTTGTACTGACCTTTCCATCCCGCGGGACAATTCTTTCAGGTCCGGTGCACGTTGTCAACTGATCCTAGCATCCCAGGCCATCCTCTTACTTCACTCACTTCTTAAGCCCCTCGGTGTCTTACTCGTTGGGTGCCCTCAACTACTTTGGCCCAAAGACATCAATCACTGTTTTTCCAAACCTTCAAACGGCCTCCAAGATTGTATCTTCTCCAATGCGGACATAGTCGTCAATGTGGACGAACACCCATATTCCAGGACTCGAACTGCAACAATACACTTCATCAAAGGGCTCACACTTCTCTTTCCACATGCATTCCGTGTAAGCTTGAACCAATCATCATACTTCTCCATGGCTTTTGCAATGGTGAGAAATAGACTTGTGTGAATCCGAAAGCGGTGGCAAAAATACTTATTTGGATAGGTTGGATTAGGGTCAAAATAATCTCTCATAATCTTGGCATGGCCCTCCGCTCTATCACGATTGAGTTGTATGCGGCCAAATTGCGATCCTCTCCTCCGCCGCCGAATATCATCGTTGTAAATTATGCCAACGACAATCTCAAAGTTATCATCATCTTCCTCCTCCTCGGATGACGATGAGTCCTCGAAGATCATCTCTCTCAGCATCTTCATCTTCAATTGAAATGACTCGGTTCAATTCAATTGGACAAAACAAAATAATACAAAAAAACTTACCTAGGCAAAACGTCGAACACTTGCAATGCGGTGAAGGTCTATCGGCCGGCCGGCAACATTGAGCCCAAACTAGCTGGCGGCGAGGCGTGGTGATGACCGGCGAAGGTGCGTAAGCACAGTCAGATGCTAGGTAGCCAACGAGGAAGAAGATTCGAGGTGCTTTCCATTGGATCGGTCGATGCGGCAGCGTTTCAGCTCATCTCGAGCAGAAAGGCAGCGAGGTAGCGGCAAAGGTGGTGGATAGTCGTTGGCAGGTGCGCCTGCGCCGATGCAGTGGTGGTGGAGGTTGCAAAAGTGGGCACAAAGTTTACTCGATCACATCAAGGCCGAGTGTTTTTAGGCGCATATGGGGCTGAGGAGTAATTTTTTTTACTCCACTATTCTATTTACGACTCTAGTTAGGTGCCGGTTAAAGGAGTAAATTAAAAACTTTACGTCTGTAACTGAATTTAGAGGATTGGCTAGAGATGCCCTGAGGCGGCTATACAGGCACAAGAGCTCCCTTGCAGTAACATTCTTTTATTTATTGGCTTTCAGGAAATTCATGCAGGAATAGATTCCTTGGTTTCACCGTTCGGAGTCTCCATGTTTAGACCGATATATATAAAAATTTACTAATGACGGCTCGCAAGAAAAAATAGAGTTGTTGTTGCCACATTATTGACCACAAAAAGGCAAAATGGTATGTGCCGCTTTTTTCATTCAGTCACACGGTTAATCGATTTTTTTTTAAACATAATATAGACGCAGACGCTCATATATATACGTATACACTCATTCTATGAACAAAAACGTAGACCCTACCCCTATGAGCACCAGACTGAGCCGACATATCATCTTAAGATTGATAAAGTCACCACTTATGCCTCATAGTCGACGGGAACATCTCCTCCCACTGAACACGCATCCTCAGAAATCCTAAAATAAATTCAGAAATAATGCAAGCATCAGACTTGAATCCTGATGGGTTAGGGATTACCACTATTTTCGTAACTATCCAATCACAGTTTGGTTCGCACGTGATTAATCAATTATTGATCAGACTAAACACTTGTTAGAAGTTCATAAAAAAACACTTGTTAGAAAGTACAACTGCAACTGCCCTGATCATAATGCACTTGTAGGATACAGTCTTCAAACGAACTGTAGTAGCGCAAATAATCCATCTACTACTCCAGAACGTAATTGCGCATGCTACTCAATCCGCAAGTTGGTGCGTCCCTGTTATGGAAAACAGACAAACAGTACTCCATCTGTATCACTCTTAGACCTCTTTTGGTTCATATGATAGGATTATCATAGGAATAGGAATTTTGTAAGAAATGAGATGACATGTATCTCAAATCCTATGAATAGGAATAGGAAACAAGATGTCATTTGGTTGACACCAAAAGAATTTTTTCATTGAGTCTAGACTCTTTTTTATTTTCCTATGAAATATGAAGGATAGGAATCAATCCTATGTAGGAATAGGAATCCATTCCTATGAACCAAAGGGCTCTAAAGGAAAAAATTCTATAAAAATCCTATCCTCTAAAATTCCTATGAAATACCTTTAAATCAAAGGAAGCCTTATATTTCTTTACAATACTCTCATATCTTTTTACAAAAGGAGCAGGTCTCAATCAAGTCACTAGGAAAGGACAATGTCCATATCCTAAGGGATAGACTCGCCGCCTGATTTCACAGACTTCCTTCTTCACGGAGGAATTAAACGTCACTCCATATTCCCCTCCCACAGCCATGTAAGTCGGGTAGATGCATACCCAATACAACACGCAAAGACAAAAGAGTAGTAGTGGTAGTAGTAAAAAGGGATGGCCCGCCCGGAGAATTTGCCCATTCTTCATGCACATGCGCAACCAAGGCCCTGTTTGGATACTCTAACTCAATTAGAAATTAGAGTTAGATTCTAATTCTAAACTAATTTTAACTAAAGAGGTGTTTGTATGACATGGTTAGATGAAACGCGGATACGGAGAGGTGCCTTCACGGACGGTGCGAGAGGGAGGGAGGGAGGGAGAGGACGAGAAGCTTCAAGGAAATGAGGAGAGATCTGCTACGGGAAGAGCAAGAGAAAAAAGATGTTTTTAGTGGTCCCGAGAAGAACTAACCCAAATAAGCGCATCTTGAATGGGTTAGTTTTTTGGGTGGGTTAGATGCATCTAACCCAAACTAGCCCTCCAGTTTAGATATTTTTAAATTAATTAAGTCTAAACTAACCCAAACTAACTCTAACTCATGGGTCCAAACAAGGCCCAGTCAAAAACCGTCCGAGCTTTCGTCATACAGCAACAACCAAACAGTCCGGCAATCAATGTCCATGTCACTCAAGAATGGAACTTTCGTGTTCCACACCACCACCAAAGGACATGCTGGTATTAATCGAGTTAGGCAGCCGCAGAGCGGCCACAGGCAACTAGTGAACCACTTGCAAGGGCTGCTCACTTTTCGCACACACGCCCAGATTTGGTCCTGCCTTTGTCAACCAAGCTGATCCTCCAAATGGCCGCATGCAGACCAAGCAGTGACTTAATGGATAAGATGCACCAAAGCAGCTAATGCACGCACCACTTGCCCCTGCAGCAATTCCTCTCCCCTGGTTTCACTCCAGCACTGCATCCATTACCATTTGCAGGGTATGACAGTAACAGCCATGCTTCACACGGACTGATATCTAAGATAAGATTCAGTGTTCAACCAAGCATGCGCGAAAAGAAGAAGAAAAATATGGTCAGCAACCAACAATTGACTCCGGGTAAGCCGATGATCTCACTAGTCACTCAAGAGGATGAACATGCACAGCGCCACAAGTGCGCAACGAGATAACCCAACCATTGCATTGCATTGAATCCACCAAAAAATGCACCAAACAAGCGTGTCAGGCGAGAAACCTAACACGGATGCATAAAGCGCACAATGTTAACAGGTGAGTGCTTACTAAATAAGATGGCTATGTTTCGTTTTTCGCATAAGGGAATACAGTTCGGTCCGACTTCTATGTCTCCTCAACTCCCTAAGCTGGAAGGAGGGAGCCTTGCTTCACCCATAACTTCTATGCTGTCCCTTTTCTTATCAAACGACCACACTGATTGTGCATTTGGATTTGTTGGAAATAAACCGGCATGCCCTCCAGTTGGCGGCAAGCGGACTGGACTAGCTCCCTGGGGTCCATTCGGCACCAGCTGCTCCCTGCATTAGTCATAACAAGCCATGAGTTCCAACTCTAAGAAGTAATAAAATACACAACAAAAACTCCCGAGATAAATTAACATGTATATGTCTCTGGGTAACATGCCAATACTCGACAGCTTTAACGGAAAAAATGAAGAACGTCAGTGGTAGTAAGTCTGTTACTCATTTTAAACATCAAATACAACTTGTAAATTCCAATAAGCAGCATCTCATGAAATTGCAGCACGGCCAACCATAACACAGGATGGGAACAAACTGCCGTAAAACTAAAAAGTGAATCGTAAGGATTTATGAGGTCATATTTCAATTCATAGAAACCACACTACTTGTAGTACAAGCTGACAAGTCCCAAGTGCAATAAAGGGCACTCATAAATAATGCTTTTATAGATCAAATTATCTAGCTTGCACCTCTGCAATCCGCATTCAAGAATACAGAAGTTACTGTAGACTACGCCCGTTTAAATGCAAGGTCTGACTAGTCCATGAGACTTAAGGTATGTTTGGTTGGTGCCAAAAAATCGCCATCCGTTTTTTCTTTTCAGTCTTTAATTGTTTGGAACTTGGTTGCCAATGGAACACACCAATCTTTCTCACAGATTCCTACCAAACAGTTGGCAAAGTGAGGGTGCAAGAATCCTTGGCCAAAAAATTGACAAATACTCCCTCCGTCTCAAAATGAGTGTCTCAAGCTTAGTACAACTTTGTATTGAAGTTAGTACAAAGTTGAGACACTTATTTTGGGACGGAGGGAGTATGTATTAGGGCTACATTGGGAACCAGCCAAACATAAGTAGTTTCAAGATATTCTCTAAGCAATAGAATGCATACAAGATGAGAAGATGAACATCATCTATTGCAAAGAACACAAAGGATGCACGACCGGATCCTCTTGTATATTCCTGCTGCGTCTAGAGAATGCCATGCCCTACACAAAGTGAATAAATCTTCCAATAGAATGGTTCCAGCTAGAGAAAAGACACCATAGAAAATAAACCCTCTTATACTAGCTTCAATACCAACCACTGAAAAAAAATAGCACGCTATAGCGTGTAGAGAACCGTCTCGCTAAATAAATCAGTGTATGCCTCGCTAATAAAACGCTATAGCATGCTAATAGCGTAACTTAAGGGGAGGTGCTATTTTGTATAGCGCGCTATTTTTGTTCTTGATACCAAGCCAGTGTTTTTGAGTTTTTGAACTGCTCTGAACTTGGTTCCCACAAGGAAGCAATCAGTGACCCCCAATTATCGGTTTCACCTACCCAGCAGCCTTGCCACCCTGACCTCCAGATCAGAAAACCAGCAACGGAACTACCAGCAATTTTCAACAGGGAAAAACAGCGAATGAACAAAATTATGGCTCGTCTCTGGTCCCAACATTTAGAAAGTGTGTACAGAAACTAGTTTAACATGAAGGATAACTACAGGTTGTGAAAGAAAACTACAGGTTGTGAAAGAAAACTACAGGTCTAGAAGCTAGTTTCTGGATATGAATGCGAGGTCTGGAGGGATGGAAGCTGACAGCGAGATAGAAACCATTTGCTAGGTAGGGATCGCATGCATGACGACCAACGCCAGCACCAGGCATGCATGACAGCCAATGGGATGCATATGTAAGTATTTATCATTTTGGAGTTGATGGTTGATGGGTGGCTACGGCATGGAACTAAGGGTTTCCAGCATCGGGTTTACGAGTGGTTCAGCGGCTCCATGCGCGCATGCCCGCTCCAGTTCATTTCTCCTGCCAACATTGGCCAAATCATTGGCAATGATAACCTCAGCTAAAATTTTGGCTAGCCAAATTTTTGGTAGGGTGAACTTGGGCTCAAAGAGAAGCTTGTCCAACATCGTCTGAGATGGTTTGGGCATATTCAGCGCAGGCCTCTAGAAGCTCCAGTGATAGCGGACGGCTAAAGCGTGAGGAGAATCTCAAGAGAGGTCGGGGTAGACCAAATTTGACATGGGAGGAGTCCCTTAAGAGAGATCTGAAGGATTGGAGTATCACCAAAGAACTAGCTATGGACAGGGGTGCGTGGAAGCTTGCTATCCATGTGCCAGAACTATGAGTTGGTCTGAAGATCTTATGGGTTTCACCTCTAGCCTACCCCAACTTGTTTCGGACTAAAGGCTTTGTTGTTGTTTGTTGTTGTTGAACTTGGGCTCAAAGCAAACATACCCTTTGTTTGAAAAGTTTCTGCCAGTTGGACAGCCCCTACCAAGGACTCCAGCTTGAACCAAATCAAATGTCAACAGTAAGAATGTGCACATTTTGGTGTATCCTGGCAGCACCTCCATGACTTGATTTTTCTGACGAAGGCACGTCCAATCCATGCAAGCCAGGAAACCAAACTAGCCATCACCTTCAAATATGGCTCATCCAAAGGAAGGCCCAAATATATGAAGGTAGCCAATCGCCACTAATGACTACTATCATTTGTAAGAATCCTATACATCTAGAATTTTGAAAGCTTAATTTATGCGATTAATTTCTTGAAGGTCACACAATGAATCCACAAATAACATATATAAGCATGATATATCCCCACTAAGATGATGGTTATGCCAGATGGATTCCTCTTGATCTTTGGGGTGTAACGAATTTCATTTATTTGACCTAGAGTCTGGTATCAATATTAGGCCTCCTTTGGTTTAGAAGAATTTTGTAAAAATTCTGAAGGATAGGAATTTTGTATGAAAAATTCCTTTGGAGCCCTTTGGTTTGTAGGAATGGATTCCTATTCCTATGTAGGATAGGAACCAGCCCTTCACATTTCGAAAGAAAAAAAGAACATTAGCCTAGACTCAATGGAAAAATTCCTATCTTATGAATCAAGTGCCATCTCTTTCCCTATAGGAATTGAGATACGTGTCATCTCACTTCCTATGGTTTTCCTGTTCTTATGAAATTCCTATCCTATGAACCAAAGGAGGCATTAACATGTTCCGGGTCGTGTGGGTCGAGGAACGGGGTCGTCGGTCGTGGGTCACTACCCCGCCGGAGCAAGGTGCGACGAGGACTATACATCTTCGGGGCGTTAATTTGGAACGTGGATCGCGATCCAAACAAATTCAGGTCGATGGACCCGGGTCGTGGTGATCTTTCCATGGAAGGGAAAGAAAGATCCTGCCATTCCCCTAGAAAAGATTACGATCTGCGCAATGATTTATTTCCCTTCCCTCTTTGTCAAAAAAAATGGGGCGGCAAGTCAGCCATTTACAGCGTGATTTTCTCATCTACCATTTTCTTACACACGAAGCGTATGCGGACCTTCTGCAAGAACTGTCCCCAAATCTCTCTTCATCAGTTCATCAGCAAAGCTCTAGTCCCCGATTCAGTTCCAACTTCCAACCCTCGAGCCGTCCAGCACTCTCCTATTTTCCCATCCAGCCATTCCTTCCCTATGCAGTCTTCGTTCCCTAGTCAGCATCGGATTCTCAAGCGGCAGCCGCGAGCAAGGCGTGCATCCTTTAATGGCAGGACTGAGCGGGACAGGAGAGGGCGTGTACGCAACAACTCGACAACAGGCAGGCAAGTGGCGGATCGTGGGAGGGCGGACATCGGCAGTCCGACGGAGTTCAAAACTTTGGAGCGCAATTGCCAGGTAAGCCTCAAATCACCATGAAATCCCGTCCGATTACCCATAGATGTTCTTGGCTGGCTTCTTGCAATCTTCGATACTGGGGTATCATGGAGCGATCGGGATCGATCGGGGTCGCGATCCACCCAACGACCCATCTCGACCCCACGTCGTTCCCGACCCTCGATTGGGGTCGATCGACCCCGGGTCACGGGACGCACCCTCGACCCGCGAACCAGACATCCTTAAGATTATGTTAAGTACTTTATTAAACTTAAGATTATGGCATCCTTACCAGAGGCAGACCGGTAAAGTAAAACTAACGACATAACAAATACACTCCCTCCTACCCAAAATATAAGGCGCGGTTGACTTTGCATGGTCTTTGATGCACGACTTTGACCACTAATATATATCAAAGTACATGAAATTGAATATGTATAAATGGCATTGTTGTATTTGTCTTACAAAAAAAATCATATGTCCATATACTAATTTTATAGAGATGCAATACGCGAAAATCATAGTCAAAGTTGTGCAAAGAAGACCAAAAAAGTCAATCTGCACCTTATATTTTGGGAAGGAGGGAGTATACTTAAAAAATGCTAGCAACCAGAGTTTTAAAACCATCGGTGCGAGTTGACGCCATTATATCATCATTATACCGGTGTGAGGACCCTCTACCTCAAGCCGTCCACCCTCACGATAAAAATACCATGTGGCATCTGCCATAGGGGCATGGTGTCACCATGGCATCCAAATGGCAAGGGGCATGTCGCCTTGCCCTGAATTAGACACGATAAGCAGGGTCCGAGCTGGGAGGGAAAGCCTGGACCTGGATTTCTGGCGCCTGGACAGTGGGGGCAACAGTCCAGCAGTAGGGAAAAGAAACTATCTGCGGAGAGAGGGAGGGAGGCAGCCATGATCAGGAGAAATTAGCTGCCCCTGGTCTTCTCCGGCAGCAGCTTGGCAGTGACTCTCCGCTAACCTCGTCTCCTACTGTGACCAGCAGCCCTGTAGCAAGCCAGCGACTCCTCCAGCCCCCCCCCCCCCCTTCAGCAGCGCTTCCTGCCGCCCGCATCCAGTTCCAGATTTGCACAGCGCCTCCTCTCTTCTGCTGCCTCCGCTGCGTGCAACAGCCAGCAAGGTAAGCTTCCCCCCAACTCCCTTCTTCTACCCGCATTCCTGCACTGTTTCTATTCTCTGTTCTGAACTTATGTACATGCTATATTGGTGGCTGGTGTTCTGCTTGATTTGGTACATGGACTAGTGGCTGCCTGGCTGGTGCTATGCTTAATTCAATCTTGCTCGTTGCTCAATGTTTATCATGAATATGCGTCCTACATGCACGCCAACAAGGTATGTACAACTCAATTAGTGATTTATTTTGTTGTCACACTAAGTTAGGCCATGTCTATGAAGTAGTGATTTAATTTGGTATCAAAGCAAGGTTGGTCTATGTTGTCACCTCGCCATACGCCATAAGCGTTATAAAGGGGGGTGGTCGCTATAAAACGCATTAAAAATTATGTAGCAACAAACAGGACAGTCTTAGCTTCAAGTGAGCTCTTCTGCCCGCCACAAATTACAGATAAGCCACAGAATGCACATGCTGGAATTGACAAGTCAAAGTGCACTAAATTCATTGCATTAACACAACACCATGTATGATGACTTCATGGTAGTTAGGCACATCATATCCTCTAAAACAATATATTTGTATTTAATGCTGTAGACTAAACTGACTTCAGTCCCCACTTCCTACACTGAAAGTGGCACAGGAAGAAAGTTTCTACAAATAAATGGAAACAATGACCATTCTCCTATCTGCCATTTGTGGTTCACTCCAAAATTCAAACCAATCCTTGACATGTAAACAATACATACAGTTTCAAGGTCCACTTGCCATTCTTGCTACCTGGTTGTTCCAGATACCAGTTGACCATATAGAAACAAAAAACTACTCCTCCATCCCATAATATAAGAGCGTTTTTTACACTAGTGTAGTGTCAGAAACGCCCTTATATTATGAGGAGGAGGGAGTATATTTCTAAAGTTAAAATGGTATGACGATTCGTCACATTCAGAAAAACTAAATTGCATGCAATGAAGCATATTTGATTATTGCTCATACACAAGACTAACACAAATTTTTCACTGAAGTGTAAAAGATTATTGGTGCTTCTAGTGGTTCAGAGACAAAAGGACCAATCACATAGCCCAAGAGTCACATATGTTTCACAAACAACAAGATTAGGCTCATTCCAGCACAGAATATTGCAGAAATGCAAGCAATTGGTTGTACTGCATACCAATCAAAGGACATTACCTAAAAAATTCTCTTGGTTATCTTTCATAAACTATTAAAAACTGTCTATAAAGTCTAAGCTTCAATGGTTATAAACACACACATTGCATGTACATATACGTGAATTCAAGTAAGAGTATCATTATGATATTTTTCAGCCAATTGATGCTTACATGTATTGATACACAAAGCTATACACAATAGTGAATAAGACAATCTGAATCACATATTTAGAATTGTAGCCACATACAAAATGATAATTGACAACAGCAGGTGATTATTCCGAGTTTTAAGCTCAAGTTAAGAATATCAAACAATTGGTAAGGATACAAAACTTGACTGTTGCAGAAAATGTAGAAGATCTAAAAACAATGTCAGAGGACTTACTTGGACCAAGAATGACAAGGATCAGGTGGTCCAAAGGGGTGCGCACGGGCTGTTTTGTTTGGAGATCCAAAACCCAAGTCACTGTGTATAGCATTTTCTGACATGTCGTGTGAAAGGAACAGACTATCTGTATCAAGAGGCAATTGCTGGAAGGGTGATTTCTGCAGCCATAAATCATTGTCATTCAGACCAGCACTGAGGGGGCTTCTTGTTCCACCATTCAAATGATTGATGCCATGGTTGAATTGATTTGTGTTTGGTAGAAGCCATTGTCCCTGAGGACCTCGCAGACCTAAACTGTCCTGTACCAGCGGCGTGCTCCACATTTGCCATGTGCCTTGCTCATTGTTAGCCTCAGCTGACATTGAACCATTATGCCCTTTTGCAGTTGAGAAATGTGAGGGTCTAATAGGATTTCGTTCAACAGTCCGTGATCTTGATAGAGGAGACTCAATTGGTGAAGGCATGGGGTTCCTAACATGTGGTTGCTTGGTGACATCATTCAAGGTGAATCTGCTATCCCAGTCTGGAGGGAAGTTGTCTAGGGACTCTGAAACTGGACCAAGCAATGCAATGGCATCTGGATCATAGCACGGGTCCTCAAATTGCTCAGGTTCTTCCAGTAATGCTGCTTCTGAAACTTTACCGAAGGGCGAGTGTCCCGCTGGAAAATGAGATAGCGGCATATTGGCAGATGCTCCATTCACTGGCGGAAACCCTGCAGAGTGCATGGATTGGCTTAACTTCGGCGTGCTGTCCAGAGGAGGATACTGAGCCAGAAAATTTTGAGCGCTGCTTATCTGTGCACCATTTGGGGCAGGCTGCATGTTCTTCTCACGAGCTGAAGCAGTAACATCGGGACAAGGGGAAACTGCAGCTGAGCGACTAAACAACTGATGCCATGACTTTTTAAGGCCTGTAGGATGTGCCTGCATATTTGGACTAACCTGCACAAAGCAGAACACAAATAATTAAATGTAAGATGGTCAATTGGGTGAAAACAACATACGCTATTTGTTCAGATGAAAACAGTACATAGCGATGCTCTTTTACTTACAGGTCGACTAAAATTAGTCAATGAATTTCTAGTTTCTCCGGCTGTGGCAGATTTGACCATTGCTGGTGTGGCTGCAGGTTGGGTATCTCTTTTAATACTCTGGTCAGTTGCAGCAATGAGCGGTTTAGTCACCTTGTTAGCTTGATGAACAGGGGCCTGAGCACTTCTACCAAAAAAGGAGCCACCACCAAAACCTCTGGAAGAAGATAATAAACCTCCAGTCATACGACCAAAGTACTTCGTCTTGCTCTGTGCTATCTTACTACCCTGACTGTTAGATTCAAAGTTATTGGGCTTGTATCCATCTGTCCCAACTCTTGCCGCATCCCGCCTGTCTGTCTCATTCCTTCTATCAAAGTCGCGCTTCCTCTCACCTTCTCTGCTTACTCTTCTCTCAACATCTTCGCAGTCTGAATTGCTCTTGCTTGATCCCTTGTCTTCCTTCCTCCTCCTCTCCTGCCGCCTCCGTTCTGCTTCCTTCCTAGCATCCTTCTCCCCGACGGGGGTAGCACCTTTGGATCGCTCCTCAGCCTCTGCTTTCTCATCCCTCAGCCTTCTCCGCTCCTCTACTAGCTTTGCCATCTCTTCTCGCTGCTTCCTTTCCTCCTCCTCTAGCATTTCCCTCTCCAACCTCGCCAACCTCTTCTCCTCAGCCTTCCTTTTCGCCTTGTCCACTCTGCTCTCCTCAGCCTTGCCTCCATTGTCCCCTGCTTTTGTCAACATTCTGCCATCCCGGCCCAATCCACCGCTGTCCACTGATGACCCAAACCTGAACACTTTCTTCCAGAACCATGCCATACTGGTGCAAAAGCACGAGAACAGCCGCCATGAGAAGCCTGAGTACGAGTTATCGGCGGAACACTGCAGGTCAAGCCAGTAACCCGGGTCACCAACAGCATTGGCCCAATCCTGACTGCAAGGCCACCCAGCGGGGACCTTCCCCGCAGGGCCAAGGTCAAGCACGGGCCGCTTGGATACGTGGCCACAGTATGAGCACATGAACTTGCCGCCGCCAGGGTTCTGGTCCCTGTAGGGATTGTTGCAGTTGCGGCAACGGCGTGTGGCGGTCTTGCGGAGCTTCTGAAGCTCGAGCGCATGGGCGCGGCGCTCCTCGCGGAGGCGCGCCGAGCGGCGGGCACGCCAGATGGAGAGGCGCGGGAGGAGAATCTCGTACCAGAAGAGGGTGAGGAGGAGGACGGAGACGCAGGCGAGGCGCGGGGAGGTGACCTCGAAGCGGTAGGCGGCGGGCAGGAGCTGGGAGAGCGCCCAGAGGAGGATGAGCGGGAGGACGAGCCACGGCAGCATGGTGGCGACGCGCCGCGACCACCGTTGCACGGCGCACAGTATACACATTATCCGACCGCCGCCGCTGCCGAGGCCCTAACCCGGAGGTCGATCGCCAGCGCCTTCCTCCGAATCTCACGCCCTACCTGGCGACGATAGCGGGCGGCTTACTTGCTTGCTGCGTGGGCGACGCGATGCGATGCGGCGGCTTTGAGGGCGGAAAGGGGAAAGGGGGAGGAAACCCTGGGATGGAAGAGAGGGAGCGGGCGGAGAGGAAAGGAAAGGCGGCTCCTTTCTCGCGGATGCGAGATGCGGGGCAGGGTATCGGCGTCGCCCTAGGAGAGATTGGGAATGGAGGAGGGGTGGAGGAGCTCGAGGCGCGCGGTGGTCATGGCGAAAACCCTAGGTTTGCTCTTGGATTGTGTAATTTCGTTGGATCTTTTTTTTTTCCTTCCTCTGGCCTCTTTGGTTTGGTCGGCGTGGGAAGAAGCGAAAACCACATAAAGCGTCATTTTTGCCTTCCTTTTCTCTAGTCATTTTTGGATTGCTCTTATGTTACCTTATCTGTTTTACAATAAAATAGTACCAGATAGCGACATTTTTCTACCTCCGAACGATGTATAATTACTTTTATGTGAGGATGTAGCCGCCGGTCCATAATTATTTTTATGTGAGAGATGAAGGGGCAGGTCCATAATTACTGTTAAATGCGAGGAGAAGCCACTGTCTACCTTACGATGAGCGATAAATGTTTAGATTTGTATGATTAATTTTGCTTGGGTAACAACTCATAATTGAAGTTGGAAATATTTACTCTTCCACATGCAAGTTTAAAAATAGATAACACATGTAGTGTCTATTTGATTTGAAGGATTCTCAAAAGATTTTTGAAGAATTCTAATTATTATAGAAGATTGCTATACGGGTTCTGCAAACTGTAATATATTTTTCTCGGGGATTCATTTATATTTAAAGATTTTATAGGAAATTTTTCATCTACTTCAAATTATTAAGTTTTTATGTGCACAGCCCTGCAGTATTAAAGGTCATGTGACACTTCAATCATGTATTTTACTATTCCTACTTTAATAGGACCAACTCAAAAACTCGAAGGTGTCCTTGAGATATATTGTCACTGCAGTCATTATTGTTCCTCTCTTGCAAAAAAAAAACTATTCTTATTCGTATAATTAGCATCACATTTTTAGCATTTTCTAAAAAATGCCATCAACTCGAGACCACGATACCCATGTATTCTTGAGTGTTCTTTGAATCGACGTAAGTGCCAACAACGTCTATGTAGTCCTAATTGATATGTTTTATGGAGCCTGCAATGCAGAAATTTCGTGGAACTATATTGAGTCGAACAATCATGTGTACCTTACACAACTTTGGTGGATGCTCTTTTTTTGGAAAACCATACTTCCTTCCATTCCAAATTAGTTGAAGTTCTAAATTTGACATATGTTAATCTTTTCAAGTTTGACCTAGTTAATGGGAAAATATGGTAAAATGTACAAGATCAAGTATACATAATATGGAAGTACATTGCATGAGAATCTAGGACGTGTTTGGTAGCCTACATAGTTTTTATCTCCTTACAAGTGTGACTCAACTAGGACATGTCGAGCTAATGCAGGCTCAAAACCATGTTGTGCACATGGTTTGGTAGCCTACATTGCGCCAGTGATCAGATTATGCCTGGTGTTTGGTGGGCTGCATTTGTGCTTCAAGAGTGAATAGATCCAAACCACAAGTGTTTGGTTGTGTGGGCGTAGGCGTTTTGCGCCGCCATTTCAAATGTGGTGGCCTTACCACCCAATTGGACTACACTTCACAGCAACACAACACATATCATCAAGCATGAACACAATTAACAAGCAACTAAATAGTTCCTACTCATTACAACACAACTAAACAGTTCATGGTGCATTACATACCATAAGTTTAACACAACATGGGCATCCCATTCCCCTCCACAACCCAGGGTGTTGATCCCTGGGCAAAATATACAGTCTGATAGCAAAAGAGGCAAAGTTCAGACGATCTAGCTAGAAAGGGGGGAGCACGAGCGATGTTACCCAGGAAGCAGTGCCTGGTGCACCTGACCTTAAAGATGGTGGAGGTATCGGCATTGTAGATCTACACCTTGAAGCTCGGGCCTGTCAACCTCAGTCAAGCATGTCACTGGAGATCTTGTGCTTCTGGCAGAAGTAGTCCCAGACTCTCCCCAGCGCCATCTGCTAGTGGAAGATCTGGACCTGGACCCAGAACTCGCACCATTTGGTTGCACAGAGAGCCTAACGATGTGAGGATGCTTTACGATGATATGCTCCTTCATCACCGATCGGAAGGGCTCATGGATGATGAGCATAGCAATGTCCTCGCCGTCCTTGATGGGCATGTAGGACCTAAGTGGCTCTCGTGCCCCCTCCTAGTGGCCAATCCCCAATGGCTTGCTCGTCGTCGCTAGCTGATGGCTCGAGCATTTGTGATATTTTTGAGTGATTCTTATTTGGATTTCATCGGATCATTGCCACTTCCTGATTATTTATAATGTTAATCCTTCAAAAGAGAATAAACCCATTTTCCATTGTTTGGCAGTAAATATCATTTATGGAAGCAAACCCAGGAGGGTAACTGCCAATCAAGTCAAATGGAGCAACTTCCATGTGGAGAGCCAAGTCACCAAGCGCACCAGAGCAAAAGACGACCTTCCATACAATCACCGGTGCTCGTATGAGCGCTTGTATGAGGTGCCAGCAGCTCCACCACGTCTATAGAAGACACTTTCGTGAAGGGACCGGGGGGAGAAAGAACCCTAGCCGCCGCCACCTCCAGAACAGAAGAGGAGGAGATCTGAAGAACCTTCGGAGATCTTCTTAGTTTTGGTCCTTTCATCTCCATCATCATCTCATCCTTCACCATAGTAAGGGAAATTCCAAGTTGTGGGAACAATTTGTAACTCTATTCATTCTCATCTGGAGATCAAGACTATTTGAATTGTCCATTTCATTTTATTGTGGATCTTCACAGTATTATTGATATGGTTTTCATGAGTTTATTCTCTGGTGTGATTGGGTTTTCTCTTATGATGTGTGAGTAATTCCCCATAGGCGAGGGAGATGTAGGTGAGTGGTAAGATTCATTTGTACATGATCTATATATCATCATTTGTATTTTGCAGTCTTATGATCTATCTAGTAAGTTGTTATAATGCGGTGAACCCTATGTGTGTTGTCCAATTTGATGGGGAACGAAGCATGGAAAACAAAAAAAATCCTACGAACATCCAACATCTATCTATGGAGATGCATAGCAACGAGAGGGAGAGGTGTATATATACCCTTGCAGACCGAAAGCGTTAACGATCTAGAGATCGTGGTTGGCGTAGTCAAACTCGTGTCGTGATCCAATCTGATCCAAGCACCGCGCGTGCGGCACCTCCAAGTTTTAGCACACATCCGGCTCGGCGACGTATCCTCCTTCTTGATCCGGCAAGAGAGGTAGAATGGGTAGAAGAGATCTGAACCAACACGATGTCGTGGTGGTGGTAATGGCAGCGGAATACCGATAGGGCTTCGCCAAGCGCCATCGGATCAAGGTGGAGGCTTATTGGGAGAGAGAGGAGGCTCGGGTTTGGTGTGTCCAGCCCTTGCGCCCCCTCCCCATTATATATAGGGGTGTGGGAGGGCTGGGGGCGCAGCCCTAGCCCCTCCTCCAAGGAGGGGAGGCATCCAAGGGGGAGGAGTGCCCCCAAGCCAAGTGCAGGGCCCTCCCACTTAGGGTTTCCCTTCCCCTATGTGCATGGGCCAAGTAGGGCTGGTGCGCCTCGCACAATAAGGCCAGGGCGCCCCCCTAGAGACACAATTGTAAAAACTTCCTACTATTTATTATCTGCATCTCTAATTAAGTGTCTAACTAATTAATTGCATTAAGGGCTTGATTTTATAATTGATTTGTCGCAAAAAATCCCTAGTGCCTCAACACACGAGCATTAATTGCATGCGTAATGAGTTGTCTCTCTAATTAATTGCATTAGTGGCTTGATTTCCAAATTAATATGGTGCTTGGTTTCCAAATCTTTTTGTTTTTTTATTTTCTTTTTGCTTGAGGCAAGGGAGGTAGGTTTTCTCGTGCATGTATGGAGACGGGAGCAGATGGGTTTTTTCGTAAGAGGGATCAATGGTTTAATAGTAAAGATACAATTGAGAAAACTTTCTAGTATTAATTATCTGCATCCCTAATTATGTGTCTGGCTAATTAATTAATTGCATTAATGGCTCGCTTTCATAATTGATTTGGTTCAAAAAATCCTACTTAAACAAACTTAATTAATTTCACGCTTATTTAATTTTCTGACTAATATATTGCATTAAAGTCTTGATTTCCAAATTGATTTTGTGCTTGGTGTCCAAATCGTTTTGTAGTAATGAATGGGTGATACTACATAATTAATGTGATCCTCTCATTCAAGGCTTGATAATACTTTCCATAACTAATTTGATACTCATGTCCAAAGAATGATATTCTCCGTAATTAACATGATCATTCCGTTTAACACTCGATGATACTTTTTATAAACGTGATCATCCTATCCAAAAATTAATACTCTCCATAATTAAAGTAATCCTACTGTCGAACCCTCAATAATATTTTTCATAATTAACTTGATCCTCTCGTCCAAATAATGATACTTTTCATAATTAATGTGATCCTTCCGTCCAAATAATGATGCTCTTCATATTTAATGTGATACTCATGTCCAACGCTCGATTATACTTTCCAAATTAAATAGACTTATTAAGTGTCTAACTAATTAACATAGATAATTAACTGGTTTGCCTAATTAATTGCATCGAACTATGGGCAATGCAGGAATTGGACAAGCAATAACTGAGACGGGTTTTGGACATTAATGGCCACATGCGAAACCAAACCCTTTGATTTCCCAATTGATTCGGTGCTTGGTTTCCAAATCTCTTTCCTATTTTTATTTTTATTTTGCGTGACGCAGGGGATGGGTTTTCTTGTGGCGGATGGGTTTTTTCGTAAGGGGGGTCAAGGGTTTAATAGTAAAGACATGGTTGAAAAAAGTTCCTAGTATTAATTATCTACATCCTTAATTATATGTCTGACTAATTAATTAATTATATTAATGACTTGATTTCATAATTGATTTGGTGCAAAAAAATCCCTACTTAAGCGAATGTAATAAATTGCATGCATAATTGATTGTTTGGCTAATTAATTGCACTAATGACTTGATTTCCAAATCGATTTGGTGCCCGGTGTCCAAATTGTTTTGATTAATGACTGGGTGATGCATAATTAACGTGATCCTTCCATTCAAGGCTCGATAATACTTTCCATAATTAATGTGATACTCACATCCAAATAATGATACTCTCAGTAATTAACGTGATCCTTCCGTTCAACACTCGATGATACTTTTTACAATTAACGTGATCCACTTGTGCAAAAAATAATACTCTCCATAATTAAAGTGATCCTACTGTCAAACACTTGATAATACTTTCTAAGGTCAAGAGGTGCCATGAGGGGCCCACAAGCCTGGGGGCGCCCCCCTGGGGCGTGCCTGGCAGGCTTGTCGCTCCCTCGTGACTCTTCAGGTCTTCTCCCAAACTTTCTAGGTTCCCTTCTGGTCCAGAAAAAATCGTTAAAAAGTTTCTTAGTGTTTGGACTCCGTTTGGTATTGATTTTCTGAAAAGCCAAAAAACAAGGAAAAACAACAACTAGCACTGGGCACTAGACTAATAGGTTAGTCCCAAAAAATGATATATAATTGCATATAAAACATCCAAGATTGATGCTGTAATAGCATGGAATAATAAAAAATTATAGATATGTTCAAGACGTATCATATGACGCTTTTGATTGATTAATTCCATGTTTTACAGGTTCATCGTAAGCAAGGCTGCCACATAGTTGAGAAAGATGATGTCTATTAGTTCCGATAGGTCACACCTATCTAGGTTGTAGGGACTGATAGAGAAGACATCAAAAGATGAGAGTGGGCATGTATTGATTTGCATTGAGATATCTTGCATTCTATCCTAAAGAATTCAAAAGGTCAGTTATGTCATGTCATTAGTAGATGACTTTATATAGACCCTTTTTTCTTTCACAATTATATCTTAGCCACATACATTCACGAATTGTACAACTCTTGGATTGTTGTTAATATAAGTATTATTCTTTTTTAAATAGATATGTTGTCAACACATGTTCCAAAAATGATGCAAGCAATCATTTTTAATACCAAGGCATGCATGTCTAATTGGTGAATTTAGTTTGTAGCTCAATTTTTTTCATGATATAACAACAACCAAAATAATAACAAGTGCATTTAAAAAAGCAGTAGCTGCAATAGACTAGGTTGAGGGGCATAATTAGATTAAGAGTTCAGACCAAAGATGCTTCCTAAAGTATATGCATTGCAGCCCATAGCAATGCACAGTCGTTCTACTAGCATTGGTGTAGAGGCCTGCTATACAAACGGTTTTTAACCCCTTTTCGCGACGGCGTTTGGAACCGTCGCCAAGTGAGTGTGGATGATAGGGGGTCCTTCCCACACGACCCAGAAACCGTTGGGGATAGGCCCTCCTGGCACACAGGCTGGGGCAAAATGAGCTCGTGTGTGATCTGGCGAGGCATCGAAACCCAATCGTTTTCGTTCGTATGTACATCCCACACGGTGAATCCAGAAAAACATTTCCGTTCGTATGTATATCACACACAGTTTTTTGTGTCGAAACGTTTGTGCAAGGTGTCCTAACGCAAATAGTTCTTTGCTGGAAGTCGTGTGTGATTGTTAGTTGATCGAACACGCCTATTTTCTAAAAACCGTGTGGGTTGTTTGAGTTCATCGCCCACGGTGCTGTCTGAGTAACTGTATGCAATAGAAAACCCCAATAAGTAGGGTAATTAGCCTATTATTGATAATCCATGTACTAATCAAATTGATATTTCTTATAAAACACACAAGATATTTCATATCCGTATAACAGCAACCAGGATTTCATAATCGAATTACATCAAATAGTTTCGGCACTTAGTTACGCCATTACACAACATCACTAAGTTTCACATGCAACATCGAAAACCTTTGGAAAGTAGCATCATACATGGTAAATAGACAGGTGAATCTCATTTGGGAAACTGCAGAAGCAGAAGGCAAATATTGAGCATTCAGTGATGTGGAATGTCCTTGCAACTTTAGGCCAGTGGCTATGATAATTGCCCGCCCAACCTTTGTCCTCTTCAGGAAGACTTCAATATTGTACCGTGGGTGTTGAATGAATACCTTCCTAGCCTCTTGACCATGCAGGTGGTTTGAGAGGTAATCAGCGGTGAACTGGTTTGAAAAGTACTGAAAAAACAAAGATATGCATAAATGGTTGTTATAAATTTTGAAATGGCGCAAGGGGTAAAAACAAGGTAAAATAGTGAGTACCATCCTATAATTGATTGATGTCTTCTTCATTGTGCAAACAAAGATCTTGCTGTTATTCGTCGCAAGTTTTTTCATCCAAACAATCTTTCTCAGTTTCTTGACTTGACTAGTATTCATGGACATCTCATTTCCCCATATGCAAAATGGATCGAACAGTGGGTCTAACCCTCTGACAGCAGGACCTACATGTGCAAGACCAAATTGTAAGAAACCTAAATATTAGAATGATTCCTGCAACTGCACAATAATGTGCTACTAGCGAAAGGACCATGCATGAGCAAACCTCGATGGTAAACTGCAGTGTCTCCTGTTGTTTGCATGCAACACACATATGGAAGATCTTGATCAGGTTAACTAAGAGTTGCCATACTATCAGTAGAATATGTATTGAGTATAGCCAAATTTGATTTATTTCACATGCATAACAATACAAAATTGTACCCACAACAAATGAAAATCAAATTGCAGAATTGAACCAAATAGTTAAATGGGCAGCAGACCAAATGAACTAAAACAGTTAACTGAGCATGACATTGTAGAATAGAAACTTGTACTAGAAGATAAGATAGCTAACAAAACAAAGAATGCTTGAGAACAGTACTACGAAATGTAGCAATTGTTAGACCAAACTGTTAACTGAACATTACATTTCAGAGGACCAAACTATTAACTAAACATCAGATTGCATATTAACATTACAGAGGACAAATCACTAGAAGGCACTCGCGGTGGCCTCGAGAAAATAGCACAAACTATATTTTAAGGTAGACAACCGTGTGGCGGTGTCGACGATGGACTCGAAGGCGAGGTGCTCCTCCAAGATCTAGCGGTCGGCACGCATGGCAGCCATAGCGACCTCGTGCGCGTGTGCGGCCACGATTTGCTTCTCCGCTGCCAGATGCTACTGAGCTCCACGTTATACTACGTGCAAAATGGTTGTGGGTGGTGCTTAATTGGAGGAAGGGGGCAGTGATTTCGGCAGAAGGTGTCGCGCCGTCGGTCGGGGCATGTGGAACGGGGAAGGAGGAGGATGGTGTGGGTGGGGTGTGGATTACCTGACCATATCAATGAGGCCGCGCAGAAAGAAGAAGGGTCAGCAGCGAGGAGGTCGCGCAGCAAGAAGAAGGGTTGCCGGTGAGGAGGAGGCGCTGCAAGAAGAAGGGTCGCGGGCGAGGAGGCGATGCTGCAAGAAGATGGATAGCCGGCGAGGAGGCGACGCTGCAAGAAGAAGGGTCGCTGGCGAGGAGGCGACGCTGCAAGAAGAAGGGTAGCCAACAAGGAGGCGGGCACTGCAAGAAGAAGGATCACCAACGAGGAGGCTGAGCTGCCAGTAAGCAACAATGAAGGTTTGAACTTGGAAAGCAAGGAGGAATAGTGAAAATGTGGCTTTTGGTGGGAGGGAGGGGGCGGCGAGATAGATATTTCCGCGGTGGCAAAAAAAATCACTCGGTGTCGCGAGAAACTAGCGCGCAAGTGTGGTTCAAGCGGGGGCGGTGGACTGTGGACGACGAAGCTTCCTGCGTAAGCCAGACAAGACGGTGTGCCAAGATGTTTTATATTGCATCCCACATGATTCTTTCTAGTAAGGTATACCTGATTTTTTTCATTATATTCTGAAAGACAAAATGGTGTTACGGAGGAAAATGATGGTGTTTGAATTGCTAGAACTTTTATGTACAGTGAACATGCAACTACATGAGTGTCGTGTTTAAATTTGGAATTATTCTGGGTTCGTTTGGCATTTTTATGCATTAATTGAGTTTCTAGGCATTTAATGTGCATAATTCAAATTTGAACTACAAGCACATGCTCCAGTGCATCAAAGTTTGTTGAAAAATCACATGTGTGTCTTTGGGTGAATTTATAGGTCCCATGCAAGAAATAGGAATGAAATTCAAATATCTGGGCGTCGTGCCTTGGCCGGGAACATTAAGAAACTTGGTTTTGAAATTCCTGGAAATTCAAAAGTCGCCTGAAAATCATGAACTCGGCATGGTGTATTTCATGGCACCAACATGTTATGGTAAAAGAATTGGCCACATTTGAACAAGTTTTTGGTATAAACTTCTTGCAAACCGGAGCTTCTCTCGAGAAGACTCGTGATTTCCGAGGGGGGTGTTACCTTTGTGTGCGAGACAATATACGTTGCCTCCCCCAGTTGATTTTTTACATAGGAAACATAAAACTAGATGAGTGTCGTGTTAAAATTTGGAATTATTCCGGATTCGTTTGGACTTTCTTATACATCAATTGAATTTCTGGTCATTTAATATGCATAATTCAAATTTGAACTACAAGCACATGCTCCAGAGCACCAAAGTTGGTTGAAAAATCACATGTGTGTCCTTGGGTGAATTTTTAGGTCCCATGCAAGAAATGAGAATGAAATTCAAACATTTGGGCGTCGTGGCTCAGCCAAAAAGATTGAGAAACTTTATTTTTTAATTCATGTAAATCCAAAGCTCGCCTGAAAATCATGAAACTTGGCATGGTGTCATGACATGGCACCAACATGTTGTGGTAATTTTTTGGCCGAATTGGGACATGCTTTGGTACAAGCTTCTTGCAAACCGGAGTTTCTCTCGAGAAGGCTCGTGGTTCCGAGAGGGAACTTGTCACCTCCATGTGTGAAACGACATACGTACACTGCCTTCTTCCGCCTTAATTTTTTACACGGGCAGATTAGACCAAATAGAAGTATCGTGCTAAATTTTACAATTATTCCGGGTTCATTTGGCCTTTTTATACATTAATTGAATTTTTGGGCATTTAATATGCATAATTCAAATTTGAACTACAAGCACATGCTCCACTGCATCAAAGTTGGTTGAAAAATCATATATGTGTCCTTGGGTGAATTTTTAGGTCCCATGCAAGAAATGTGAATGAAATTTAAACATCTGGGTGTCGTGGCTCGACGGGAAAGATTGAGAAACTTGGTTTTTTAATTCCTGTAAATCCAAAACATGTCTGAAAATCATGAAACTTGGCATGGTGTCATGACATGGCACCAACATGATGTGGTAATTTTTTTGGCCGAATTGGTACAAGCTTTGGTATAAGCTTCTTGCAAACTGGAGCTTCTCTCAAGAAGGCTCGTGGTTCCGAGAGGGGACGTGTCACCTCCGCGTGTGAAACGACATACACTACCTTCTCCCGCCTTAATTACTTACACATGTAGATTAGACCAAATAGAAGTATCATGCTAAATTTTGAAATTATTCCAGGTTCGTTTGGCCTTTTTATATATTAATTGAATTTTTGGGAATTTAATATGCATAATTCAAATTTGAACTACAAGCACATGCTCCAGTGCATCAAAGTTGGTTGAAAAATTACATGTGTGTCCTTGGATGAATTTGTAGGTTCCATGCAAGAAATGGAATGGAATTCAAACATCTGGGCGTCGTGCCTCGGCTGAAAATATTGAGAAACTTGGTTTTTTAATTCCTGTAAATCCAAAACACGCCTGAAAATCATGAAACTTGGCATGGTGTCATGACATGGTACCAACATGTGGTGGTAAATTTTTTGGCCGAATTGGGACAAGCTTTGATATAAGCTTCTTACTAATCAGAGCTTCTCTCAAGAAGGCTCATGGTTCCGAGAGGGAACGTGTCACCTTCGTGTGCGAAACAACATACACTGCCTTCTCCCGCCTTGATTTTTTTACACACCCAGCTTAGACCAAATAGGAGTTTCGTGCTAAATTTTGGAATTATTCCAGGTTCGTTTGGCCTTTTTATACATTAATTCACTTTCTAGGCATTTAATGCACATAATTTAAATTTGAAGTACAAGCGCATGCTACAATGCACAAAAGTTAGTTGGAAAATCATTTATGTGTACTTGGGCGAACTTCTAGGTTCCATGGAAGAAGTGGGAATGGAATTCAAACATCTGGGCGTCTTGGCTCGGCCAAAAATTCTCGTAAATCCAAAACTCGTTTGAAAATCATGAAACTTGGCATGGTGTCATGACATGGCACCAACATCTTGTGGTAATTTTTCTGTCCGATTTGCGAAGACACACACATTAACAATCAACAAAGTCATTTTGGAACAACTGCTTTCACGTTACAAATTAGAAACACAAGTATTATTGAAACCATGGGCGTTCTACTTACCAATTACATGCCGCCACGCGTCCCCTTTTTTATTGGCTAGGAGGCGCCGTGCGGGGTAGCTATTTGAGTACGGGAGGTGTGCGATCAGACCCCTACATGTGCTCATCGGTAGGAGAGCCCTTTGACCTCTATCCGCCGCGCACCTCCCTCCCAACGTCTCCATTAATGGCGTCCGAGCCCTGATGTCTACTACACAACCTTCTTCTTGTAGATGTTGTTGGGCCTCCAAGTGCAGAGGTTTGTAGGACAGTGCAAATTTCCCTCAAGTGGATGACCTAAGGTTTATCAATCCGTGGGAGGCGTAGGATGAAGATGGTCTCTCTCAAACAACCCTGCAACCAAATAACAAAGAGTCTCGTGTGTCCCCAGCACACCCGATACAATGGTAAATTGTATAGGTGAACTAGTTCGACGAAAAGATGGTGATACAAGTGCAATATGTATGATAGATATAGGTTTTTGTAATCTGAAAATACAAAAACAGCAAGGTAACTAATGATAAAAGTGAGCGTAAACGGTATTGCAATGCTAGGAAACAAGGCCTAGGGTTCATACTTTCACTAGTGCAAGTTCTCTCAACAATAATAACATAATTGGATCATATAACTATCCCTCAACATGCAACAAAGAGTCACCCCAAAGTCACTAATAGCAGAGAACAAACGAAGAGATTATGGTAGGGTACGAAACCACCTCAAAGTCATCCTTTCTGATCGATCTATTCAAGAGTTCGTACTAGAATAACACCTTAAGACACAAATCAACCAAAACCCTAATGTCACCTAGATACTCCAATGTCACCTCAAGTATCCGTGGGTATAATTATACGATATGCACCACACAATCTCAGATTCATCTATTCAACCAACACAAAGAACTTCAAAGAGTGCCCCAAAGTTTCTACCAGAGAGTCAAGAAGAAAACGTGTGCCAACCCCTATGCATAGGTTCATGGGCGGAACCCACAAGTTGATCACCAAAACATACACCAAGTGGATCACGTGATATCCCATTGTCACCACAGATAAGCACGACAATACATACATCAAGTGTTCTCAAATCCTTAAAGACTCAATCCGATAAGATAACTTCAAAGGGAAAACTCAATTCATCACAAGAGAGTAGACGGGGAGAAACATCATAAGATCCAACTATAATAGCAAAGCTCGCGATACTTCAAGATCGTACCACCTCAAGAACACGAGAGAGAGAGAGAGATCAAACACATAGCTATTGGTACATACCCTCAGCCCCGAGGGAGAACTACTCCCTCCTCGTCATGGAGAGCACCAAGATGATGAAGATGGCCACCGGAGGGGGATTCCCCCCTCCGGCAGGGTGCCGAAACGGGTCTAGATTGATTTCCCGTGGCTACGGAGGCTTCTGGCGGCGGAACTCCCGATCTATTATGTTCTTCGATGTTTGGGGGGTATATGGATATATATATAGGAGGAAGAAGTAGGTCAGGGGAGCCATGAGGGGCCCACGAGGGTGGGGGTGCGCCTCCCCGCCTCGTGGCTACCACGAAGCTTCCCAGACATAGACTCCAAGTCTCCTGGATTGCTTCCGTTCCAAAAATAACTCTCCTGAATGTTTCATTCCGTTTGGACTCCGTTTGATATTCCTTTTCTTCGAAACACTGAAATAGGCAATAAAACATCATTTTGGGCTGGGCCTCCGGTTAATAGGTTAGTCCCAAAAATAATATAAAAGTGTATAATAAAGCCCATAAACATCCAAAACAGATAATATAATAGCATGGAACAATAAAAAATTATAGATACATTGGAGACGTATCAGCATCCCTAAGCTTAATTCTTGCTCGTCTTCGAGTAGGTAAATGATAAAAGCAGAATTTTTGATGTGGAATGCTTTCTAACATATTTCTCAATGTAATCTTCTCTACTGTGGCAAGAATATTCAGATCCATAAGATTCAAGACAGAAGTTTAATATTGACATAGAAATAATAATACTTCAAGCATACTAACAAAGTAATCATGTATTCTCAAAATAACATGGCCAAAGAAAGTTATCCCTACAAAATCATATAGTCTGGCTATGCTCTATCTTCATCACACAAAAATATTTAAATCATGCACAACCCCAATGACAAGCCAAGCAATTGTTTCATACTTTTGATGTTCTCAAACTTTTTCAATCTTCACGCAATATATGAGTGTGAGCCATGGATATAGCACTATAGGTGGAATAGAATGGTGGTTGTGGAGAAGACAAAAAGGAGAAGATAGTCTCACATCAACTAGGCGTATCAACGGGCTATGGAGATGCCCATCAATAGATATCAATGTGAGTGAGTAGGGATTGCCATGCAACAGATGCACTAGAGCTATAAGTGTATGAAAGCTCAAAACGAAGCTAAGTGATTGTGCATCCAACTCGCTTGCTCACAAAGACCTAGGGCATTTTGAGAAAGCCCATTATTGGAATATACAAGCCAAGTTCTATAATGAAAGATTCCCACTAGTAAATGAAAGTGACAACATAGGAGACTCTCTATCATGAAGATCATGGTTCTACTTTGAAGCACAAGTGTGGTAAAAGGATAGTAGCATTGTCCCTTCTCTCTTTTTCCCTCATTCATTTTTTTCTTTTTTTAATTTGGGCCTTTTCTCTTCTTCTTTTTTTGGCCTCTTTTCTTTTTTTCTCTTTTTTTAATTTTTCGTCCGGAGTCTCATCCCGGCTTGTGGGGGGAATCATAGTCTCCATCATCCTTTCCTCACTTGGGACAATGCTCTAATAATGATGATCATCACACTTTATTTACTTACAACTCAAGAATTACAGCTTGATACTTAGAAAAAAATATGACTCTATGTGAATGCCTCCGGCGGTGTACCGGGATGTGCAATGATGCATGAGTGACATATATGAAGAATTATGATCGATGGCTTTGCCGCAAATACGATGTCAACTACATGATCATGCAAAGCAATATGACAATGATGAAGTGTGTCATAATAACGGAATGGTGGAAATTTGCATGGCAATATATCTCGGAATGGCTATGGAAATGCCATAATAGGTAGGTATGGTGACTGTTTTGAGGAAGGTATATGGTGGGTGTATGATACCGGTGAAAGGAGCGCGGTATTAGAGAGGCTAGCAATGGTGGAAGGGTGAGACTGCATACAATCCATGGACTCAACATTAGTCATAAAGAACTCACATACTTATTGCAAAAATCTATTAGTTATCGAAACAAAGTAGTACACGCAAGCTCCTAGGGGGATAGATTGGTAGGAAAAGACCATCGCTCGTCCCCGACCGCCACTCATAAGGAAGACAATCAAAAAATAAATCATGCTCCGACTTCATCACATAACGGTTCACCATACGTGAATGCTATGGGAATCGCAAACTTTAACACAAGTATTTATCAAATTCACAACTACTCAACTAGCATGACTCTAATATCACCATCTCCATATCTCAAAACGATCATCAAGTATCAAACTTCTCTTAGTATTCAATGCACTTATATGAAAGTTTTTATTATGCCTAAAAGCAAATTACCATGCTGTTCTAAACACTCTCAAAATGATATAAGTGAAGCATGAGAGTCCATCTATTTCTTCAAAATAAAACCACCGTTATGCTCTAAAAAGATATAAGTGAAGCGCTAGAGCAAAAGACAAACTACTCCAAACGATATAAGTGAAGATCAATGAGTAGTCGAATAATTATGCAACTATAGGAAGACTCTCTAGCATTTAAGAATTTCAGATCTTGGTATTTTATTCAAACAACAAGCAAAAAAATGACGCTCCAAGCAAAATACATATCATGTGGCGAATAAAAATATAGCTCCAAGTAAAGTTACCAATGAACGAAGATGAAAGAGGGGATGCCTTTCGGGGAATCCCCAAGCTTAGGCTCTTGGTTGTCCTTGAATATTACCTTGGGGTGCCTTGGGCATACCCAAGCTTAAGCTCTTGCCACTCCTTATTTCCATAGTCCATTGAATCTTTACCCAAAACCTGAAAACTTCACAACACAAAACTTAACAGAAAACTCGTAATCTCCGTTAGTATAACTAAATAAATCACCACTTAGGTACTGTTGTGAACCCATTCTAAATTCATATTGGTGTAATATCTACTGTATTCTAACTTATGTATGGCTCATAAACTCTTTTACTAGCCATAGATTCATCAAAATAAGCAAACAACACACGAAAACACAATCAGTCAAAAACAGAACAATCTATAGTAATCTGGATCAAACGTATACTTCTATAACTCCCAAAATCCTAAGACATTAGGGAGTCCTAGGCAATTTGTTTATTAATATACTTCAAGTAGAATTGGTATTTCATCCCTCTCTGGCAAGAAATGAAAATTATTCTCGTGACGCATACTTTCTGTTTTTTACAGCAAGATCAAATAACAATCACCCAAGAAGGTCCTAAAGGCTTTACTTGGCACAAACACTAATTAAAACATAAAACCACATCTAAACAGAGGCTAGATGGATTAATTATTACTAAACAGGAGCAAAAAGCAAGGAACAAATTTGGGTTGCCTCCCAACAAGCGCTAACGTTTAACGCCCCTCGTTAGGCATGATGATTTTAATGATGCTCACATAAAAGATAAGAATTGAAATATAAAGAGAGCATCATGAAGAATATGACTAGCACATTTAAGTCTAACCCACTTACTATGCATACGGATTTTGTGATCAAACAATTTATGGGAACAATAATCAACTAGCATTGGAAGGCAAAACAAGCATAACTTCAAAACTTTAAGCACATAGAGAGGAAACTTGATATTATTGCAATTCCTAAAAGCATATATTCCTCCCTCATAATAATTTTTAGTAGCCTCATGAATGAATTCAACAATATAACTATCACATAAAGCATTCTTTTGATGATATACAAGCATCGAAATTTTAATACTCTCCACATAAGCAAAATTCTTCTCAATCGGAATTGTGGGAGTATCATAAGAAACTCGAATACTATAAATTGTTTCCACATTAAAAGAGTAATGTTAAGAAAAAGGGGAATCATAATCATGACAAGTTTTATAAATATAATCATCACTACTTTCTATAGCATATGTATCATCACAATAATTATCATAAGTAGCAACTTTGTTCTCATCATAATCGATTGAAAGCTCTTCCAAGATAGTGGAATCATCACTAAATAAAGTCATGACCTCTCCAAATCCACTTTCATAATTATCACAATAAGATTCAACATCCTCCAAAATAGTGGGATCATTACTTCCTAAAGTTGACACTCTTCCAAACCCACTTTCATCAATATAATCATCACAAGTAGGAGGCATGCTATCATCATTATAAATTTGCATATCAAAACTTGGGAGACTAAAAATATCATCCTCATTAAACGTAGCATCCCCAAGCTTGGGACAAACATTAGTTGCAGCAAATATATTCTCAAAAAAATCATCTTCATCAAACATAGCATCCCCAAGCTTGGGCCTTTTCATATCATAAGCATAATCACTCTCATCATTAATAGTATGGATAGCACCAATAGTATAGCAATTATCATCATCACACAGTAGTAGGAGCAAGACCATTTGGGAGATATACCTTTCTACCTTTGGTTCTCTGTCTTTTATTTTTCTTCTTCACATCATGTGTGGGTTCAATCCTCTTTTTGGAGCTACTTATTAATGAGATTGGTAGGATAGAAGGATCCTCCTCGTTACCTTCAAGTGCTAACCTCCCCGGCAACAGCGCGAGAAAAGAGCTTGATGTCTACTACACAACCTTCTTCTTGTAGACGTTGTTGGGCCTCCAAGTGCAGAGGTTTGTAGGACAGTAGCAAATTTCCCTCAAGTGGATGACCTAAGGTTTATCAATCCGTGGGAGGCGTAGGATGAAGATGGTCTCTCTCAAACAACCCTGCAACCAAATAAAAAAGAGTCTCTTGTGTCCCCAACACACCCAATACAATGGTAAATTGTATAGGTGCACCAGTTTAGCGAAGAGATGGCGATACAAGTGCAATAAGTATGATAGATATAGGTTTTTATAATCTGAAAATATAAAAACAGCAAGGTAACTAATGATAAAAGTGAGCGTAAACGGTATTGCAATGCTAGGAAACAAGGCCTATGGGTTCATACTTTCACTAGTGCGAGTTCTCTCAACAATAATAACATAATTGGATCATATAACTATCCCTCAACATGCAACAAAGAGTCACTCCAAAGTCACTAATAGCGCAGAACAAATGAAGAGATTATGGTAGGGTACGAAACCACCTCAAAGTTATCCTTTCTGATCGATCTATTCAAGAGTTCGTACTAGAATAACACCTTAAGACACAAATCAACCAAAACCCTAATGTCACCTAGATACTCCAATGTCACCTCAAGTATCCGTGGGTATGATTATATACGATATGCATCACACAATCTCAGATTCATCTATTCAACCAACACAAAGAACTTCAAAGAGTGCCCCAAAGTTCCTACCGGAGAGTCAAGACAAAAACGTGTGCCAACCCCTATGCATAGGTTCATGGGCGGAACCCACAAGTTGATCACCAAAACATACATCAAGTGGATCACGTGATATCCCATTGTCACCACAAATAAGCACGGCAAGACATACATCAAGTGTTCTGAAATCCTTAAAGACTCAATCCTATAAGATAACTTCAAAGGTAAAACTCAATTCATCACAAGAGAGTAGAGGGGGAGAAACATCATAAGATCCAACTATAATAGCAAAGCTCGCGATACATTAAGATCGTACCACCTCAAGAACACGAGAGAGAGAGATCAAACACATAGCTACTGGTACATACCCTCAGCTCCGAGGGAGAACTACTCCCTCCTCGTCATGGAGAGCACTGGGATGATGAAGATGGCCATCGAAGAGGGATTCCCCCCTCCGGCAGGGTGCCGGAACGGGTCTAGATTGGTTGTCGGTGGCTACGGAGGCTTCTAGCGGCGGAAGTCCCGATCTATTATGTTCTTCGATGTTTGGGGGTATATGGATATATATAGGAGGAAGAAGTAGGTCAGGGGAGCCACGGGGGGCCCATGAGGGTGGGGGCGTGCCCAGGGGGGCAGGCGCGCCTCCTTGCCTCGTGGCCACCTCGAAGCTTCCCAGACGTAGACTCCAAGTCTCTTGGATTGCTTCCGTTCCAAAAATAACTCTCCCGAAGGTTTCATTACGTTTGGACTCCGTTTGATCTTCCTTTTCTTCGAAACACTGAAATAGGCAATAAAACAACATTTTGGGCTGGGCCTCCGGTTAATAGGTTAGTCCCAAAAATAATATAAAATTGTATAATAAACCCCATAAACATCCAAAATAGATAATATAATAGCATGGAACAATCAAAAATTATAGATAAGTTGGAGATGTATCAGCATCCCCAAGCTTAATTCCTGCTCGTCCTCGCGTAGGTAAATGATAAAAATAGAATTTTTGATGTGGAATGCTTTCTAACATATTTCTCAATGTAATCTTCTCTTCTGTGGCAAGAATATTCAGATCCATAAGATTCAAGACAAAAGTTTAATATTGACATAGAAATAATAATACTTCAAGCATACTAACAAAGTAATCATGTCTTCTCAAAATAACATGGCCAAAGAAAGCTATCCCTACAAAATCATATAGTGTGGATATGCTCTATCTTCATCACACAAAAATATTTAAATCCTGCACAACCCCGATGACAAGCCAAGCAATTGTTTCATACTTTTGATTTTCTCAAACTTTTTCAATCTTCACGCAATATATAAGCGTGAGCCATGGATATAGCACTATAGGTGGAATAGAATGGTGGGTGTGGAGAAGACAAAAAGGAGATGATAGTCTCACATCAACTAGGCGTATCAGCGGGCTATGGAGATGCCCATCAATAGATATCAATGTGGGTGAGTAGGGATTGCCATGCAACGGATGCACTAGAGCTATAAGTGTATGAAAGCTCAAAAAGAAACTAAGTGGGTGTGCATCCAACTCGCTTGCTCACGAAGACCTAGGGCATTTTGAGGAAGCCCATCATTGGAATATACAAACCAAGTTCTATAATGAAAGATTCCCACTAGTAAATGAAAGTGACAACATAGGAGACTCTCTATCATGAAGATCATGGTGCTACTTTGAAGCACAAGTGCGGTAAAAGGATAGTAGCATTGTCCCTTCTCTCTTTTTCTCTCATTCATTTTCTTTCTTTTTTTAATTTGGGCCTTTTCTCTCTTCTTTTTTTGGCCTCTTTATTTTTCGTCTGGAGTCTCATCTCGACTTGTGGGGGAATCATAGTCTCCATCATCCTTTCCTCACTTGGGACAATGCTCTAATAATGATGATCATCACACTTTATTTACTTACAACTCAAGAATTACAACTCGATACTTAGAACAAAATATGACTCTATGTGAATGCCTCTGGCGGTGTACCGGGATGTGCAATGATGCATGGGTGACATATATGAAGAATTATGATCGGTGGCTTTGCCACAAATACGATATCAACTACATGATCATGCAAAGCAATATGACAATGATGAAGTGTGTCATAATAACGGAATGGTGGAAAGTTGCATGGCAATATATCTCGGAATGGCTATGGAAATGCCATAATAGGTAGGTATGGTGGCTGTTTTGAGGAAGGTATATGGTGGGTGTATGATACCGGTGAAAGGTGCGCGGTATTAGAGAGGCTAGCAATGGTGGAAGGGTGAGACTGCGTACAATCCATGGACTCAACATTAGTCATAAAGAACTCACATACTTATTGCAAAAATCTATTAGTTATCGAAACAAAGTAGTACACGCAAGCTCCTAGGGGGATAGATTGGTAGGAAAAGACCATCACTCGTCCCCGACCGCCACTCATAAGGAAGACAATCAAAAAATAAATCATGCTCCGACTTCATCACATAACGGTTCACCATACGTGAATGCTATGGGAATCGCAAACTTTAACACAAGTATTTATCAAATTCACAACTACTCAACTAGCATGACTCTAATATCACCGTCTCCATATCTCAGAACGATCATCAAGTATCAAACTTCTCTTAGTATTCAATGCACTTATATGAAAGTTTTTATTATGCCTAAAAGAAAATTTACCATGCTGTTATAAACACTCTCAAAATGATATAAGTGAAGCATGAGAGTCCATATATTTCTTCAAAATAAAACCACCGCTGTGCTCTAAAAATATATAAGTGAAGCGCTAGAGCAAAAGACAAACTACTCAAAAAGATATAAGTGAAGATCAATGAGTAGTCGAATAATTATGCAACTATGTGAAGACTCTCTAACATTTAAGAATTTCAGATCTTGGTATTTTATTCAAACATCAAGCAAAACAAAACAAAATAAAATGATGCTCCAAGCAAAACACATATCATGTGACGAATAAGAATATAGCTCCAAGTAAAGTTACCGATGAACGAAGACGAAAGAGGGGATGCCTTCCGGGGAATCCCCAAGCTTAGGCTCTTCGTTGTCCTTGAATATTACCTTGGAGTGCCTTGGGCATACCCAAGCTTAGGCTCTTGCCACTCCTTATTCCATAGTCCATCGAATCTTTACCCAAAACTTGAAAACTCCACAACACAAAACTTAACAGAAAACTCGCACGCTCCATTAGTATAAGAAAATAAATCACCACTTAGGTACTATTGTGAACTCATTCCAAACTCATATTGGTGTAATATCTACTGTATTCTAACTTATCTATGGTTCATAAACTCATTTACTAGCCATAGATTCATCAAAATAAGCAAACAACACACAAAAACAGAATCTGTCAAAAACAGAACAGTCTGTAGTAATCTGGATCAAACGTATACTTCTGTAACTCCAGAAATCCTGAGAAATTAGAAAGTCCTAGGCAATTTGTTTATTAATCTACTATAAGTGGAGTTGGTATTTTATCGCTCTCTGGTAAAATATGAAAATTATTCTCGTGAGCGCATACTTTCTATTTTTTACAGCAAGATCAAATAACAATCACCCAAGAAGGTCCTAAAGGCTTTACTTGGCACAAACACTAATTAAAACATAAAACCACATACGAACAGAGACTAGATGAATTATTTATTACTAAACAGGAGCAAAAAGCAAGGAACAAAAATAAAATTGGGTTGCCTCCCAACAAGCGCTAACGTTTAACGCCCCTAGCTAGGCATGATGATTTTAATGATGCTCACATAAAAGATAAGAATTGAAATATAAAGAGAGCATCATGAAGAATATTATTAGCACATTTAAGTCTAACCCACTTCCTATGCATAGGGATTTTGTTATCAAACAATTTATGGGAACAATAATCAACTAGCATAGGAAGGCAAAACAAGCATAACTTCAAAACTTTAAGCACATAGAGAGGAAACTTGATATTATTGCAATTCCTACAAGCATATATTCCCCCCTCATAATAATTTTCAGTAGCCTCATGAATGAATTCAAAAATATAACTATCACATAAAGCATTCTTTTGATGATATACAAGCATAGAAATTTTAATACTCTCCACATAAGCAAAATTCTTCTCATTAGGAATAGTGGGAGTATCATAAGAAACTCGAATACTATAAATTGTTTCCACATTAAAAGAGTAATGTTAAGAAAAAGGGTAATCATAATCATGACAAGTTTTATAAATATAATCATCACTACTTTTTATAGCATATGTACCATCACAATAATTATCATAAGTAGCAACTTTGTTCTCATCATAATCGATTGAAAACTCTTCCAAGATAGTGGAATCATCACTAAATAAAGTCATGACCTCTCCAAATCCACTTTCATAATTATCATAATAAGATTCAACATCCTACAAAATAGTGGGATCATTACTTCCTAAAGTTGACACTCTTCCAAACCCACTTTCATCAATATAATCATCATAAGTAGGAGGCATGCTATCATCATTATAAATTTGCATATCAAAACTTGGGAGACTAAAAATATCATCCTCATTAAATGTAGCATCCCCAAGCTTGGGACGAACATTATTTGCAACAATATATATTCTCAAAAACATCATCTTCATCAAACATAGCATCCCCAAGCTTGGGCCTTTTCATATCATAAGCATAATCACTCTCATCGTTAATAGTATGGATAGCACTAATAGTATAGCAATTATCATCGTCACAATGAGTAATAGGAGCAACACCATTTGGGAGAGATACCTTTCTACCTTTGCTTCTCCGTCTTTCCTTTTTCTTCTTCACATCATGTGTGGGTTCAATCCTCTTTTTGGAGCTCCTTATTAATGTGATTGGTTGGATAGAAGGCTCCTCCTTGTTACCTTCAAGCGCTAACCTCCCCGGCAACGGCGCCAGAAAAGAGATTGATGTCTACTACACAACCTTCTTCTTGTAGACGTTGTTGGGCCTCCAAGTGCAGAGGTTTGTAGGACAGTAGCAAATTTCCCTCAAGTGGATGACCTAAGGTTTATCAATCCGTGGGAGGCGTAGGATGAAGATGGTCTCTCTCAAACAACCCTGCAACCAAATAACAAAGAGTCTCTTGTGTCCCCAACACACCCAATACAATGGTAAATTGTATAGGTGCACCAGTTCGGCGAAGAGATGGTGATACAAGTGCAATAAGTATGATAGATGTAGGTTTTTATAATCTGAAAATATAAAAACAGCAAGGTAACTAATGATAAAAGTGAGCGTAAACGGTATTGCAATGCTAGGAAACAAGGCCTATGGGTTCATACTTTCACTAGTGCAAGTTCTCTCAACAATAATAACATAATTGGATCATATAACTATCCCTCAACATGCAACAAAGAGTCACTCCAAAGTCACTAATAGCGCAGAACAAACGAAGAGATTATGGTAGGGTACGAAACCACCTCAAAGTTATCCTTTCTGATCGATCTATTCAAGAGTTCGTACTAGAATAACACCTTAAGACACAAATCAACCAAAACCCTAATGTCACCTAGATACTCCAATGTCACCTCAAGTATCCGTGGGTATGATTATATACGATATGCATCACACAATCTCAGATTCATCTATTCAACCAACACAAAGAACTTCAAAGAGTGCCCCAAAGTTCCTACCGGAGAGTCAAGACAAAAACGTGTGCCAACCCCTATGCATAGGTTCATGGGCGGAACCCACAAGTTGATCACCAAAACATACATCAAGTGGATCACGTGATATCCCATTGTCACCACAAATAAGCACGGCAAGACATACATCAAGTGTTCTGAAATCCTTAAAGACTCAATCCTATAAGATAACTTCAAAGGTAAAACTCAATTCATCACAAGAGAGTAGAGGGGGAGAAACATCATAAGATCCAACTATAATAGCAAAGCTCGCGATACATTAAGATCGTACCACCTCAAGAACACGAGAGAGAGAGATCAAACACATAGCTACTGGTACATACCCTCAGCTCCGAGGGAGAACTACTCCCTCCTCGTCATGGAGAGCACTGGGATGATGAAGATGGACACCGGAGAGGGATTCCCCCCTCCGGCAGGGTGCCGGAACGGGTCTAGATTGGTTTTCAGTGGCTACGGAGGCTTCTGGCGGCGGAACTCCTGATCTATTCTGTTCTTTGATGTTTGGTGGGTGTATATATATATATAGGAGGAAGAAGTAGGTCAGGGGAGCCACGAGGGGCCCACGAGGGTGGGGGCGCGCCTCCCTGCCTCGTGGCCACCTCGAAGCTTCCCAGACGTAGACTCCAAGTCTCCTGAATTGCTTCAGTTCCAAAAATAACTCTCCCGAAGGTTTCATTCTGTTTGGACTCCGTTTGATATTCCTTTTCTTCGAAACACTAAAATAGGCAATAAAACAACATTTTGGGCTGGGCCTCCGGTTAATAGGTTAGTCCCAAAAATAACATAAAAGTGTATAATAAAGCCCATAAACATCCAAAACAGATAATATAATAGCATGGAACAATAAAAAATTATAGATACGTTGGAGACGTATCGATCCCCTGTTTCACGGCGTGGCTATGTCTCACTAGACTGAGATTTAGGAGAGAAAAAGGAAAATCTGAAAAGAAAGTTTTGCACGGATCTTGATGTAAGATCCGACGGACCTATATAGCATCGACTGCGACTTATAGCAAGACTGATGAATATAAGGACAATGATAGTGGATAATAATTGTCTTTCATATTTAGGAACATAATTAAAAAAGCCCCATGCGGCAATGCCCAAAATACACAACGGCAAAAGAAGGAAGACAACGATCTGGCTCGCTGATCTCTACTTTCTTGATGCGTTGCTGTAGGCCACGGGAACTAGTCTCCGCGGCGAGCGGCGATGAGCTCTTTCGTGTCCTCAAGATGCTGCTTGAGAGCATCCACGGATTCCTCCACCAGCCTTTTGCGCTTGGTGCGCAGCATGGCATTCTCGTCCATAAGTTTCTCGACGATGACGGCGGTTGATAATCCCCAAGTGCAGGGAATCATCATAGCAATTCCCAATGGAGGAAGTGATAAGTATGGAGTGTCAAACCCACAAGGAGCTAAAGGTAAGATCAATATTCTCTCAAGCCCTATCTACCACTGATACGACTCTACGTACACCGAACGTTTGCTTCCAACTAGAAACGAGAAATAAAACTACATTGTGGGTATGAAGAGGATAACTTTGCATGATATCGAAGAGCTAAAACATAAAAGTAGGTGTTGTTATCATAAAGTTAGAATGTATTACTAAATATTATAAATAGTGAGTGTGGAATAATGATGGATTGGTGTGCGGAATTGTCCTAGGCAATTCTTAACAAGACCGATAGTCGTCATTGCAATTTCATATGAGGGAGAGGCATAAGCTAACATACTTTCTCTTCCTGGATCATATGCACTTATGATTGGAACTCTAGCAAGCATCCGCAACTACTAAACATCATTAAAGTAAAACCCAACCATAGCATTAAAGCATCAAGTCCCCTTTATCTCATACACAACAACCCCCTTACTCGGGTTTATGCTTCTGTCACTCAAGCAACCCACTATAAGTGAATCATGAACATATTGCTGTTGGAAATATGCCCTAGAGGCAATAATAAAAGTGTTATTATTATATTTCCTTGTTCATGATAATTGTCTTTTATTCATGCTATAACTGTATTATCCGGAAATCATAATACACGTGTGAATACATAGACCACAATATGTCCCTAGTGAGCCTCTAGTTGACTAGCTCGTTGTGATCAACAGATAGTCACGGTTTCCTGGCTATGGACATTGGATGTCGTTGATAACGGGATCACATCATTAGGAGAATGATGTGATGGACAAGACCCAATCCTAAGCCTAGCACAAAGATCATGTAGTTCGTTTGCTAGAGCTTTGCCAATGTCAAGTATCTCTTCCTTTGACCATGAGAGCGTGTAACTCCTGGATACCGTAGGAGTGCTTTGGGTGTATCAAACGTCACAACGTAACTGGGTGACTATAAAGGTGCACTACAGGTATCTCCAAAAGTATCTATTGTTTTATGCGGATCGAGACTGGGATTTGTCACTCCGTGTAAACGGAGAGGTATCTCTGGGCCCACTCGGTAGGACATCATCATATGCGCAATGTGACCAAGGAGTTGATCACGGGATGATGTGTTACGGAACGAGTAAAGTGACTTGCCGGTAACGAGATTGAACAAGGTATTGGATACCGACGATCGAATCTCGGGCAAGTAACATACCGATAGACAAAGGGAATTGAATACGGGATTGATTAAGTCCTTGACATCGTGGTTCATCCGATGAGATCATTGTGGAACATGTGGGAGCCATCATGGGTATCCAGATCCCGCTGTTGGTTATTGACCGGAGAACGTCTCGGTCATGTCTACATGTCTCCCGAACCCGTAGGGTCTACACACTTAAGGTTCGATGACGCTAGGGTTATAAAGGAAGTTTGTATGTGGTTACTGAATGTTGTTCGGAGTCCCGGATGAGATCCCGGACGTCACGAGGAGTTCCGGAATGGTCCGGAGGTAAAGATTTATATATGGGAAGTCCTATTTTGGCCACCGGAAAATGTTCGGGATTTTTCGGTATTGTACCAGGAAGGTTCTAGAAGGTTCCGGAGTGGGGCCCACCTGCATGGGGGACCCACATGAACGTGGGTAGTGGGGGAAAGGCCCCACACCCCTGGTCAAGGCGCACCAAGATCCCCCCTTAGAAGGAATAAGATCATATCCCGAAGGGATAAGATCAAGATCCCTAAAAAGGGGGGATAACAATCGGTGAGGAAGGAAATGATGGGATTTCTTTCCTCCCACCTTGGCTAACGCCCCAATGGACTTGGAGGGCAAGAAACCAGCCCCTCCACGCCTATATATAGTGGGGAGACGCATGGGAGCTTTAGACGAAGTTCTGGCGCAGCCCTTCCCCTCTCCCAAGTCTTCCTCCTCTCCCGCGGTGCTTGGCGAAGCCCTGCAGGATTGCCACGCTCCTCCACCACCACCACGCCGTTGTGCTGCTGTTGGATGGAGTCTTCCTCAACCTCTCCCTCTCTCCTTGCTGGATCAAGGCGTGAGAGACGTCACCGGGCTGTACGTGTGTTGAACGCGGAGGTGCCGTGCGTTCGGCACTTGATCATCGGTGATTTGAACCACGACGAGAACGACTCCTTCAACCCCGTTCACTTGAACGTTTCCGCTTAGCGATCTACAAGGGTATGCAGATGCACTCTCTTTCTACTCGTTGCTGGTCTCTCCATAGATAGATCTTGGTGACACGTAGGAAAATTTTGAATTTCTGCTACGTTCCCCAACAGTGGCATCATGAGCTAGGTCTATTGCGTAGATTCTTTGCACGAGTAGAACACAAAGTAGTTGTGGGCGTTGATTTTGTTCAATATGCTTACCGTTACTAGTCCAATCTTGTTTCGACGGTATTGTGGGATGAAGCGGCCCGGACCGACCTTACATGTACTCTTACGTGAGACAGGTTCCACCGATTGACATGCACTTGGTGCATAAGGTGGCTAGCGGGTGCCAGTCTCTCCCACTTTAGTCGGAACGGATTCGATGAAAAGGGTCCTTATGAAGGGTAAATAGCAATTGGCATATCACGTTGTGGTCTTGCGTAGGTAAGAAACGTTCTTGCTAGAAACCCATAGCAGCCACGTAAAACATGCAACAACAATTAGAGGACGTCTAACTTGTTTTTGCAGGGTATGCTATGTGATGTGATATGGCCAAGTAGAATGTGATGAATGATATGTGATGTATGAGATTGATCATGTTCTTGTAATAGGGTTCACGACTTGCATGTCGATGAGTATGACAACCGGCAGGAGCCATAGGAGTTGTCTTAATTTATTGTATGACCTGCGTGTCATTGAACAACGCCATGTAACTTACTTTACTTTATTGCTAAACACGTTAGCCATAGAAGTAGAAGTAGTCGTTGGCGTGACAACTTCATGAAGACACGATGATGGAGATCATGGTGTCAAGCCGGTGACAAGATGATCATGGAGCCCCGAAGATGAAGATCAATGGAGCTATATGATATTGGCCATATCATGTCACAACTATATAATTGCATGTGATGTTTATTATGATTATGCATCTTGTTTACTTAGGACGACGGTAGTAAATAAGATGATCCCTTACAAAATTTCAAGAAGTGTTCTCCCCTAACTGTGCACCGTTGCTACAGTTCGTCGCTTCTAAGCACCACGTGATGATCGGGTGTGATGGATTCTTATGTTCACATACAACGGGTGTAAGACAGTTTTACACAGCGAAAACACTTAGGGTTAACTTGACGAGCCTAGCATGTACAGACATGGCCTCGGAACACGGAGACCGAAAGGTCGAGCATGAGTCGTATAGTAGATACGATCAACATGAAGATGTTCACCGATGATGACTAGCCCGTCTCACGTGATGATCGGACACGGCCTAGTTGACTCGGATCATGTAATCACTTAGATGACCAGAGGGATGTCTATCTGAGTGGGAGTTCATAAGATGAACTTAATTATCCTGAACATAGTCAAAAGACCTTTTGCAAATTATGTCATAGCTCGCGCTTTAGTTCCACTGTTTAGATATGTTCCTAGAGAAAATATAGTTGAAAGTTGACAGTAGCGATTATGCGGACAGTAGAAAGCTTATGTCCTTAATGCACTGCTCAGTGTGCTGAACCCCAAACGTCGTTTGTGGATGTTTCGAACATCGAACATACACGTTTTGATAACTACGTGATAGTTCAGTTAAATGGTTTAAGTAGAGGCACCAAAGACGTTTTCGAAACATCGAGGAACATATGAGATGTTTCGAGGGCTGAAATTGGGATTTCAGGCTCGTGCTCACGTCAAGAGGTATAAGACCTCCGACGATTCTCTTAGCCTGCAAGCTAAGGGAGAAAATCTCAATCGTTGAGCTTGTGCTCAGATTGTCTGAGTGCAACAATCACTTGAATTGAGTGGGAGTTGATCTTCCAAATGAGATAGTGATGTTTCTCCAAAGTCATTGCCACCAAGCTGCTAGAGCTTCGTGATGAACTATAACATATCAGGGATAGACATGATGATCCTTGAGGTATTCACGATGTTTGACACCGTGAAAGTAGAAATCAAGAAGGAGCATCAATTGTTGATGGTTGGTGAAACCACTAGTTTCAAGAAGGGCAAGGGCAAGAAGGGATACTTCATGAAACGGCAAATCAGCTGCTGCACCAGTGAAGAAACCCGAGGTTGAACCCAAACCCGAGACTAAGTGCTTCTGTGATAAGGGGAATAGCCGCTAGAGCAGAATTACCCTAGATACTTGGTAGATAAGAAGGCTGGCAAGGTCGATAGAAGTATATTGGATATACATTATGTTAATGTGTACTTTACTAGTACTCCTAGTAGCACCAGGGTATAAGATACCGGTTCGGTTGCTAAGTGTTAGTAACTCGAAATAAAGAGCTACGGAATAAACAGAGACTAGCTAAAGGTGAGCTGACGATATGTGTTGGAAGTGTTTCCAAGTTTGATGTGATCAAACATCGCACGCTCCCTCTACCATCAAGATTAGTATTAAACCTGAATAATTGTCATTTGGTGCTTGCGTTGAGCATAGACATGATTGGATTATGTCTATCGCAATACGGTTATTCATTTAAGGAGAATAATGATTACTCTATTTATTTGAATAAAACCTTCAATGGTCTTGCACCTAAAGGAATGGTTTATTGAATCTCGATCGTAATGATACACATTTTCATGCCAAAAGATATAAGATAGTAATGATAGTACCACTTACTTGTGGCACTGCCATGTAAGTCATAATGGTATAAAACGCATGAAGAAGCTCCATGTTGATGGATCTTTGGACTCACTCGTTTTAGAAAAGTTTGAGACATGCGAACCATGTCTATTGGTGTATACGCATGAAGAAACTCCATGCAGATGGATCGTTTGGACTCACTTGATTTTGAATCACTTGAGATATGCAAATCATACCACATGGGCAAGATGACTGAAAAGCCTCGTTTTCAGTAAGATGGAACAAGATAGCAACTTGTTGGAAGTAACACATTTTGATGTATCCAATCCAATGAGTGCTGAGGCATGCAGTGAATATCGTTATGATCTTACTTCACAGATGATTCGAGTAGATGTTGAGAATATTTACTTGATGAAATACAAGTCTGAATTATTGAATGGTTCAAGTAATTTCAGAGTGAAGTAGAAGATCATTGTGACAAGAGGATAAAATGTCTATGATGTGAATATCTAAGTTACGAGTTTTGGCACACAATTAAGACATTGTGGAAATTGTTTCGCAATTAATACCGCCTGAAACACCATAGTGTGATGGTGTGTCCGAACATCATAGTTGCACCCTATTGGATATGGTGCGTACCATGATGTCTCTTATCGAATTACCACTATTGTCCATGGGTTAGGCATTAGAGACAACCACATTCACTTTAAATAGGGCACCACGTAATTCCGTTGAGATGACACCGTATGAATTATGGTTTAGAGAAACCTAAGTTGTCGTTTCTTAAAGGTTTGGGGCTGCAACGCTTATGTGAAAAAGTTTCAGGATTGATAAGCTCGAACCCAAAGCGGATAAAATGCATCTTCATAGGACACCCAAAACAGTTGGGTATACCTCCTGTCTCAGATCCGAAAGCAATAAGGGATTGTTTCTAGAATCAGGTACTTTCTTGAGGAAAAGTTTCTCTCGAAAGAATTGAGTGGGAGGATGGTGGAGACTTGATGAGGTTATTGAACCATCACTTCAACAAGTGTGTAGCAGGGCACAGGAAGTTGTTCCTGTGGCACCTACACCAATTGAAGTAGAAGCTTATGATAGTGATCATGAAGTTTCGGATCAAGTCACTACCGTACCTTGTAGGGTGACATGGATACGTACTACTTCAGAGTGGTACGTAATCCTGTCTTGGAAGTCATGTTGCTAGACAACAATGAGCCTACGAGCTATGGAGAAGCGATGGTGGGCCCGAATTCCGATAAATGGCTTGAGGCCATAAAATCCGAGAGAGGATCCATGTATGAAAACAAAGTGAAGACTTTGGCAGAACGACTCGATGGTCGTAAGGCAAATGAGTACGGATGGATTTTAAAAGGAAGACAGACAATGATGGTAAGAATTACCATTAAGAAAGCTCGACTTGTCGTTAAGATGTTTTCCGACAAGTTCAAGGAGTTGACTACGATGAGATTTTCTCACTCGTAGCGATGCTAAGAGTCTGTTGGAATTATATTAGTGATTACTGCATTATTTATGAAATCTTGCAGATAGGATGTCAAAACATTGTTTCCTCGACGATTTTCTTGAGGAAAGGTTGTATGTGATACAACCGGAAGGTTTTGTCAATCCCGAAAGATGCTAATAAGTATGCAAAGCTCCAGCAATCCTTCTAAGGACTGGAGTGAGCATCTCGGAGTTGGAATGTATGCTTTGATGATGATCAAAGATTTTGGGTTTGTACAAAGTTTATGAGAAACTTGTATTTCCAAAGAAGTGAGTGGGAGCACTATAGAATTTCTGATGAGTACATGTTGTTGACATATTGTTGATCAGAAATGACATAGAATTTCTGGAAAGCATATAGGGTTATTTTGAAAGTGTTTTTCAATGAAAGCCTGGATTAAGCTACTTGAACATTGAGCATCAAGATCTATAAGGATAGATCAAAATGCTTAATAATACTTTCAAATGAGCACATACCTTGACATGATCTTGAAGGTGTTCAAGATGGACCAGTCAAAGAAGGAGTTCTTGCCTGAGTTGTAAGGTACGAAGTTAAGACTTAAAGCTCGACCTCGGCAGAATAGAGAGAAAGGACAAAGGTCGTCCCCTATGCTTAAGACATAGGCTCTACAGTATGCCATGCTGAGTACCGCACCTGAAATGTGACTTGCCATGAGTCAGTCAAGGGGTACAAGAGTGATCCATGAATGGATCACAGACAGCGGTCAAAGTTATCCTTGGTAACTAGTGGACTAAGGAATTTTCTCGATTATGGAGGTGGTAAAAGAGTTCGTCGTAAAGGTTACGTCGATGCAAGCTTAACACCTATCCGAATAGCTCTAAGAAGAGATACCGGATACGTATTATGGGGCAACAATTTAGAATAGCTCCAAGTAGAACAGTTATTTGGAATAGCTCCAAATAGAGCGTGGTAGCTACATCTAGGAGATGACATAGAGATTTGTAAAGCACACACGGATCTGAAAGGTTCGGACCCGTTGACTAAAACCTCTCTCACAAGCAACATGATCAAACCTAAAACTCTTGGGTATTAGTCACATGGCGATGTGACCTGTGAGTGTTAATCACATGGCGATGTGAACTAGATTATTGACTCTAGTGCAAGTGGGAGACTGTTGGAAATATGCCCTAGAGGCAATAATAAAAGTGTTATTATTATATTTCCTTGTTCATGATAATTGTCTTTTATTCATGCTATAACTGTATTATCCGGAAATTGTAATACACGTGTGAATACATAGACCACAATATGTCCCTAGTGAGCCTCTAGTTGACTAGCTCGTTGTGATCAACAGATAGTCATGGTTTCCTGGCTATGGACATTGGATGTCGTTGATAACGGGATCACATCATTAGGAGAATGATGTGATGGACAAGACCCAATCCTAAGCCTAGCACAAAGATCGTGTAGTTCGTTTGCTAGAGCTTTGCCAATGTCAAGTATCTCTTCCTTTGACCATGAGAGCGTGTAACTCCTGGATACCGTAGGAGTGCTTTGGGTGTATCAAACGTCACAACGTAACTGGGTGACTATAAAGGTGCACTACAGGTATCTCCGAAAGTATCTATTGTTTTATGCGGATCGAGACTGGGATTTGTCACTCCGTGTAAACGGAGAGGTATCTCTGGGCCCACTCGGTAGGACATCATCATATGCGCAATGTGACCAAGGAGTTGATCACGGGATGATGTGTTATGGAACGAGTAAAGTGACTTGCCGGTAACGAGATTGAACAAGGTATTGGATACCGACGATCGAATCTCGGGCAAGTAACATACCGATAGACAAAGGGAATTGAATACGGGATTGATTAAGTCCTTGACATCGTGGTTCATCCGATGAGATCATCGTGGAACATGTGGGAGCCATCATGGGTATCCAAATCCCGCTGTTGGTTATTGACCGGAGAACGTCTCGGTCATGTCTACATGTCTCCCGAACCCGTAGGGTCTACACACGTAAGGTTCGATGACGCTAGGGTTATAAAGGAAGTTTGTATGTGGTTACCGAATGTTGTTCGGAGTCCCGGATGAGATCCCGGACGTCACGAGGAGTTCCGGAATGGTCCGGAGGTAAAGATTTATATATGGGAAGTCCTATTTTGGCCACCGGAAAATGTTCAGGATTTTTCGGTATTGTACCAGGAAGGTTCTAGAAGGTTCCGGAGTGGGGCCCACCTGCATGGGGGGCCCACATGAATGTGGGTAGTGGGGGCAAGGCCCCACACCCCTGGTCAAGGCGCACGAAGATCCCCCCTTAGAAGGAATAAGATCATATCCCGAAGGGATAAGATCAAGATCCCTAAAAAGGGGGGATAACAATCGGTGAGGAAGGAAATGATGGGATTTCTTTCCTCCCACCTTGGCTAACGCCCCAATGGACTTGGAGGGCAAGAAACCAGCCCCTCCACGCCTATATATAGTGGGGAGACGCATGGGAGCTTTAGACGAAGTTCTGGCGCAGCCCTTCCCCTCTCCCAAGTCTTCCTCCTCTCCCGCGGTGCTTGGCGAAGCCCTGCAGGATTGCCACGCTCCTCCACCACCACCACGCCGTTGTGCTGCTGTTGGATGGAGTCTTACTCAACCTCTCCCTCTCTCCTTGCTGGATCAAGGCGTGAGAGACGTCACCGGGCTGTACGTGTGTTGAACGCGGAGGTGCCGTGCGTTCGGCACTTGATCATCGGTGATTTGAATCACAACGAGAACGACTCCTTCAACCCCGTTCACTTGAACGCTTCCGCTTAGCGATCTACAAGGGTATGTAGATGCACTCTCTTTCTACTCGTTGCTGGTCTCTCCATAGATAGATCTTGGTGACACGTAGGAAAATTTTGAATTTCTGCTACATTCCCCAACAATTGCAACACCCTACAGCGGGAATCCCTCATGCTTGCACGACACAGAGGGCACAATAGGACAACACCAAAATAAAACATACAACTCGTACCAATCTAGATCATCAATCAACCCAAAGACAAAGGATATCTACTCAAAACATCATAGGATGGCAACACATCATTGGATCATAATATGTGGCATAAAGCACCATGTTCAAGTAGGGATTACAGTGGGGTGCGGGAGAGTGGACCGCGTAAGAGATGAGGATGGTGATGTTGATGAAGACAATCACCGCGATGATGATTCCCCTCCCGATGGCACTCCGGTGTCACCGAGAGAGAGGAGGAGAGGTTCTCCCCCTTGTGCTTCCTCCTCCACGGCCTCCCCCATGGATGGGGAGAGGTTCCCCCTCTGGTCCTTGGCCTTCATGGTGATGATGGCCCCTCTGGGATCCTCCTCCATAGCCTCCGGTGATGATGGCCCCCTCCGACAGGGTGCCAGAGAGGGCCTAGATTGATTTCTCGTGGCTACAAAGGCTTGCGACTGCGAAACTTTTGATCTAGGTTAATTTCTGGAGGTTTGGGTATTTATAGGAGAGGTTGGCGTCGAGAACAAGTCAGGGGACCCCACGGGAAGTCCACGAGGCACAGGGGCGCGCCCCCCACCCTCGTGGGGCCCACGGGACTCCCCTCCGGTAGATTTTTGTTCCAGTATTTTCTATATTTTCCAGAAAAATTCTCCGTTGATTTTCATCGCATTCCGAGAACTTTTATTTCCACACAAAAACAACACCACGGTAGTTCTGCTGAAAATAGCGTCAGTCTGGGTTAGTTCTAATCAAATCATACCAAAATCATATAAAACTATTGTAAACATGGCATGAATACTTCATAAATTATAGATACATTGGAGAAGTATCAGCATCCCCAAGCTTAATTCCTGCTCGTCCTCGAGTAGGTAAATGACAAAAGAAATAATTTATGAAGTGTGAATGCTAGCAAGTGCTTAAATTTGATCAATGATAGTTCCAATCACTTTTTCTATCATCATTATATATCATAACAGTAGCTCAACTCATAAAACTTCTCATAATCAAGTAACAAGCTATTCACATGTTAAAGTGTAGATCATAAACTTTATTGAAAACTAACAAACCATGCTCTTAGTCATCAAACAATTGCAATTCATCTTATTTTCGGGAAGGGTCTATGTAAGATCTTTGGTTCAGCAAACTCCATATACTCAACTATCATTAATGTTTAACAATTTCCAACACTCATGCGATATTTATGGGTTCAAAGCTTTAATCGGACATAGAGAAAGATAGGGGCTTATAGTTTCGCCTCCCAACCTTTTACCTCAAGGGTAATGTCAACAATAATAATTTATGAAAACATACATCCAAGTGATATGTATATCCGGATTGCTCCAACACAAAGTGCTTCCCAAAGGAAAAAGTGTAAAAAGGAAAGGTGATGACCACCATGACTCTGGTACAAGGGTAGAAGATAAAAGTAAAAGATATGCCCTTCGCAGAGGGAAGCAGAGGTTGTCATGTGCTTTTATGGTTGGATGCACAAAATCTTAATGCAAAAGAATGTCACTTTATATTGCCACTTGTGATATGGACCTTTATTATGCAGTCCGTCGCTTTTATTTCTTCCACATCACAAGATCATATAAAGCTTATTTTCTCCACACTAATATATCATACACATTTAGAGAGCAATTTTTATTGCTTGCAAGAATGACAACTTACTTGAAGGATCTTACTCAATCCATAGGTAGATATGGTGGACTCTCATGGCAAAACTGGGTTTAAGGATATTCAGAAGCACAAGTAGTATTTCTACTTGGTGCAAAGAATTTGGCTAGCATGAGAGGGAAAGGCAAGCTCAACATGTTGGATAGTCCAAGACAATATAAAGTTTCGGATATAGGAAAACATAACCCATTAAGTTGTCTCCCTTGTCCAACATCAACCTTTTAGCATGTCATATTTAAATGAGTGCTCACAATTGCAAAAGTTGTCCAAGATAGTATATTTATATGTGGAATATCTCTTCCTTCAATATTCTTTCATGAATTGTTCAAGTGACCAATTCTGCATTTGCTAACTTTCAATAAGTTTACTACCTATACTTATTATGTGTGAAGTCATTACTCCCCATGCTGTAAGCATATGAAATGTATATAAATTCAAATTTACGATATTCAATTCATTCAACCATTTGGATATATGTGAAGCACGTGAGTAAATGACATACTACTCCGGAAAGATATAAGTGAAGAATACTGAGTAGTCAAATAATTAAATAGCCATGAGAGGATTCTTTTTCATTCAAGATTTCAGATCCAATGATTTTATTCAAACAGCAAGTAAATTGAAAATACGCTCCAAGCAAAACACATGTCATGTGACGAATAAAAATATAGCTCCGAGTAAGGTATACCGATAGTTTTGAAGACGAAAGAGGGGATGCCTTCCGGGGCATCCCCAAGCTTAGGTGCTTGAGTCTTCCTTGAATATTACCTTGGGGTGCCTTGGTCATCCCCAAGCTTAGGGTCTTTCCACTCCTTATTCTCCTCATAATGATATCTCACCCAAAGCTTGAAAACTTCAATCACACAAAACTTAACGGAACTTCGTGAGATAGGTTAGTATGATAAAGAGTAAACCATTCACTTTGGTACTGTCAAAGACAAGTTTCATAATTTTTATCACACAATGCCTACTGTACCATATCATTTCTACAATTTATATTGAGAAATATAAGCTATAGAAACTAGAAAACAAGTAAACTATGCAATGAAAACAGAATCTGTCAGAAACAGATCAGTCTATAATGATCTGAACAGAAACCGTACTTATGCTACTCCAAAAATTATGAAATAAATTGGTGGACGTGAGGAATTTGTCTATTAATCTTCTTCAAAAATAATCAACTCAATCACACTCTTCTGTAAAAATTGACAGCTAATCTCGTGAGCGCAAAGTTTCTGTTTTTTACAGCAAGATCACATTAACTTTCACCCAAGTCTTCCCAAAGGTCTTACTTGGTACTTTATTGAAACAAAAGCTATAAAACATGATTAATACAGTAGCTTAATCATGAGAACACACAAAAGTAGTAAGGGTAAATATTATATTGTATCCCAACAAGCGCTTTTCTTTAAGGCCTTTTAGCTAGGCATGATGATTTCAATGATGCTCACATAAAAGATAAGAATTGAAACATACAGAGAGCATCATGAAGAATATGGCTAGCACATTTAAACCTAACCCACTTACTATGCATAGGGATTTTGTGAGCACACACTTTATGGGAACAAGAATCAACTAGCATAGGAAGGCAAAACAGGTACAACTTCAAAACTTTAAGAACATAGAGAGGAAACTTGATATTATTGCAACTCCTACAAGCATGTATTCCTCCCTCATAATAATTTTCAGTAGCATCATGAATGAGTTCAACAATATAACCATCACATAAAGCATTCTTTTCATGATCTATGAGCATAGAAATTTTACTACTCTCCTCATAAGCAAAATTCTCCTCATTCGAAATATTGGGAGCGAACTTCTTCTAAATCCACTTTAGATGATAGTATTATTCATAATCCAAAATATATAGGTGAAGTTCATGGAGAATTCTATAATTAATATAGACTAACCAATATCCAAGCTCAAAATATATAAGTGAAGCACACGAAGCATTCTATAAAACCATACTCAACAGATTTAAGTGAAGCACAAAGAGCAATTCTATAAGGTCATACTTAAAAGATATAAGTGAAGCACATGAAGTATTCTATAAATAAATAAAGGTCTATCTCATACTAGCATGGTTCTTAAAGGAAAAACAAAAACACAAAGGACACAAATTATGTGAACAAAACAAAAACCGAGGTATACCGATAATTGTTGAAGAAGAAGGATGGGATGCTAACCGGGGCATCCCCAAGCTTAGATGCTTGAGTATCCTTGAAATATTTACTTGGGGTGCCTTGGACATCCCCAATCTTGAGCTCGTGCCTCTCTTTATTCTTCTCATATTTATAGCTCCTCGATCTTCGAGCACTTCATCCACACAAAACTTTAACAAAAACTTTGTGAGATCCGTTAGTATAATAAAGCAAATCACTACCTTTAGGTACTATTGCAAACTTATTCCAATTTCATATTAGAACTATATCTACTATATTCCAACTTCACCATGGTTCATACCCCCCCCCCCCCCCGATATACCCATAGTTTCATCAAAATAAGCGATCAACACATAGAAAAGAGAATCTGTCAAAAATAGGACATTCCGTAGTAATCTGGAAGTTTAGTATATTTCTGTAACTCCAACAAAATCTAAAAAATGTGAAAATTTAAAATTTTTGTACAGAATTAATGTACAAAAGGATTCAGACCCATTTGACTTTCCAGTAAAAAATGTAAAATCATGCACTACAGTCAAAGTTTCTGTTTTTGTACTGTACATAGTAAACAAGTAATCTAATCATCCTAAAACCGAAGCTCGACACATTATTTTTATAATAAAATGGATATATACAAGGGGATAATTATTTTTAGAGAAGCTTCCATGAATTTTTTTACATTGTTTCCATGAGCATGAACACAAGTGTGCAAGGTCGACCCTCATTTCTCCAATGCATAACCTTCCAATCACTTCTCTTATTGAAAAACTTTTTAGGTATGAGAGGCAAGTAATTTTTTTTGTATTTGTATTTTTTATTTTTTTGTATGTTTCACCCACAACTAAACAGAAACAAAAAAAGGAAAAACAAAATCTACTTAGTGAAGAACAAAACAAGCACACACGAGAATATCAACCCTAGGCTATTGCTCCGTGGCAACGGCGCGAGAAAAGAGCTTGATAATCCCCAAGTGCAGGGAATCATCATAGCAATTCCCAATGGTGGAAGTGATAAGTATGGAGTGTCGAACCCACAAGGAGCTAAAGATAAGATCAATATTCTCTCAAGCCCTATCTGCCACTGATACGGCTCTACATACACCGAACGTTTGCTTCCAACTAGAAACGAGAAATGAAACTACGTTGTGGGTATGAAGAGGATAACTTTGCATGATATAGGAGAGCTAAAACATAAAAGTAGGTGCTGTTATCATAAAGTTAGAATATATTACTAAATATTATAAATAGCGAGTGTGGAATAATGATGGATTAGTGTGCGGAATTGTCCTAAGTAATTGTTAACAAGACCGATAGTCGTCATTGCAATTTCATATGAGGGAGAGGCATAAGCTAACATACTTTCTCTTCTTGGATCATATGCACTTATGATTGGAACTCTAGCAAGCATCCACAACTACTAAAGATCATTAAGGTAAAACCCAACCATAGCATTAAAGCATCAAGTCCCCTTTATCCCATACGCAACAACCCCCTTACTCGGGTTTATGCTTCTGTCACTCAAGCAACCCACTATAAGCGAATCATGAAGGTATTGCAACACCCTACAGCGGGAATCCCTCACGCTTGCGCGACACAGAGGGCACAATAGGACATCACCAAAATAAAACATACAACTCGTACCAATCTAGATCATCAATCAACCCAAAGACAAAGGATATCTACCCAAAACATCATAGGATGGCAACACATCATTGGATCATAATATGTGGCATAAAGCGCCATGTTCAAGTAGGGATTACAGCAGGGTGCGGGAGAGTGGACCGTGTAAAAGAGACGAGGATGGTGATGATGATGGTGATGTTGATGAAGACGATCACCGCGGCGATGATTCCCCTCCCGGTGGCACTCCGGTGCCATCGAGAGAGAGGAGGAGAGGTTCTCCCCCTTGTGCTTCATCCTCCATGGCCTCCCCCCTGGATGGGGAGAGGTTCTCCCTCTGGTCCTTGGCCTTCATGGTGATGATGGCCCCTCCGGGATCCTCCTCCATAGACTCCGGTGATGATGGCCCCCTCCGGTAGGGTGCCAGAGAGGGCCTAGATTGATTTCTCATGGCTACAGAGGCTTGCGGCAGCGGAACTTCCGATCTAGGTTAATTTCTGGAGGTTTGGGTATTTATATGAGAGTTTGGCGTTGAGAACAAGTCAGGGGCCCCACGGAAGTCCACAAGGCACAGGGGCGCGCCCAGGGGGGGGGGGGGGGTGGGCGCGCCCCCCACCCTCGGGGGCCCATGGGACTCCCCTCCGGTAGATTTTTGTTTCAGTATTTTTTATATTTTCCAGAAAAATTCTCCGTTGATTTTCATCGTATTCCGAGAACTTTTATTTCTACACAAAAACAACACCATGGTAGTTCTGCTGAAAAAAGCATCAATCCGGGTTAGTTCTAATCAAATCATACCAAAATCATATAAAACTATTGTAAACATGGCATGAATACTTCATAAATTATAGATACATTGGAGACGTATCAGCGGTCCTCTTCAACAAGGCAGTGGTCTCCTCCTGCTGCTCCACACTTCTGATGATCTTCGCCCTCAGCAAGTCGCGCTCTGCCATGACCTTTGCATTGCTCTCATTTAGTTGCCAGATGACGCCGGGAGCCTGTTCAAACGAGGCTTTCATGTCGTCCTGCAACCTCGCCCAGCCGGAGATCTGATCCATCTAGCTAAGGACAAACGCATGCATGCGCCTGTAAGAGTCCTCGCCTGCCCACAAGACATTTTCCCAGGCCGCCACGGTGCGGGAGGACATCTCCACTGCATTCACGGCGCGGCGGGACATCTCTGCTACTTTCGCGGTGTGGCCGGACCAGTGTGCTACATTGAAGGCGCGGCGGGACCTCCATGCTGCTTCGGCGACACGGGGGACCTCTGTGCTGCTACGGCCGCATGACGAGACATGTTGGCTGCTTTCTCGGCGAGGCGGGACATCTCTCGTGCTTCTGCTTCCATGCTCGCCTCTCCCTGGTGGCAATCTCTCGACCCAGAACTCATGCTGGCCATGGCAGACACAAGGGAACGATGATGAATGACTTGCTTATTTTTTTGGATGAGGAGTTGAGGAGGAATGTGCAGTCATCTTGGAGTAGTAGTATTTATAACCGAGTACTAATACGCTCCTAAGTGGGAAACCGTTTAGGTTTTGATCGGTGTGAATAGGTTTGCAACTAAATATAGCATGGTAGTAATTTGGAATGTGACAGGACACAGGCTCAAAATTTATTGACGGTTCTATAGTTTCTAAGCGCGGCACTATTCCCGGACGGCGTGATGTGGGCACGCTTTCTCGGCCGCCTACATGGCATTTGCACCATAGGGTGCACCGTAATAGGCAATGTCAGCACACGTCTTGTTCCAACAACTGTGCGCGCTCGTTATTACCATCGCGCACACTTTTTTAAATTAGAATGTGTGCCCGTCTAGCGCACACACGGTGACCTGTCTAACTATTTCTGTTTGTTGTGGCTAATCGCAAATAGTTCATCCGTGTGAAGTGTATGCCATCAATCACAGACACTTTGATATGACTAACCATTTCTGTTCTGTTGCCTAATCACAAACAGTTAATCCTTCTGAAGCATGTGCCCTCAATCGCACACACCTTTATCTAGCAGCCCATTTCTGTTGTTCCTCCTCCTCATAAACAGTTAATCTGAGTGAACTCTATGCCGTATATCACACATGCCTTCATATGGCTGCCCGTTTCTATTCTTCTTCCTCATCGCAAACAGTTCATTGAACTGAACCGTATGCCCTACATCGCACACACAACTAAAATCGGAACCGTGTTTGATGCATCCATCATCACAAACATTTTTGCACCCTTTTTGACGGTTTTTACATCACCGTTTGCGATTAATGCATCGCACATATTTTCGTCAAAGGGTTTCTGATCGTACTGTCGTGTTAGCAGCATGCTACAGTAGTGTAGGACCAATAACAACCTAATAGAAATGCAAGAACATGACTAGTGCCAATCTAATCATACCAAGAACATCCTAACTCGTGGTAGGGTGACCAAGATTCAACTGTCTAGACAGTCTAGTCTCCCCCAAATCCAGATGATATGTGGGGGCGAAATGTCATTGTCCGAACTATCTGCCATGTTATCTCCAACATGCGGGCCCAATGTAACGCCCACAATGCGGCTATATCTCCCACGTGTCGAGGCATGACTTAGAGGCATAACCGCATGGTGGTTTTGTCACAAGAGGGGTAATCTTCACACAATCCCATGTACTGAATAAGAAAGGGATAAATAGTTGGCTTACAATCGCCACTTCACTCAAATAACAAGTTAAACATTCATCATCTAGAGTACAATCAAGGTCCGACCACAGAACCAAAATAAAAGGAGACAACCCCAAATGCTAGATCCCCGACCGTCCCAACTGCGCACCACTACTGATCATCCGGAAAAGACACATAACAACGACCAAGATCTTCATCGAGCTCCCCTTGAGCTCGGTTGCGTCACCTGCACTGGCATCATCAGCACCTGCAACTGTTTGGAAGTATCCATGAGTCATGAGGACTCAGCAATCTCACACCCACGAGATCAAGACTATTTAAGCTTATGGGTAGGATAAGGTAATGAGGTGGAGCTGCAGCAAGCTAAGCAAATATGGTGGCTAACATACGCAAATAAGAGCGAGAAGAGAAGCAACACAACGGTCGAAAAGCTATAAGTGATCAAGAAGTGATCCTGAAACTACTTACGTTCAAGCATAACACAAGACCGTGTTCACTTCTCAGACTTCGCTGAAAAGAGACCATCACGGCAACACACACGGTTGATGCATTTTAATTAAGTTAAGTGTCAAGTTCTCTACAATCGGACATTAACAAATTCCCATCTGCCACATAACCGCGGGCAGAGCTCTTGAAAGTTTATACCCTGTAGGGGTGTCCCAACTTAGCCCATCACAAGCTCTCACGATCAACGAAGGATATTCCTTCTCCCGGGAAGACCCGGTCAGACTCGGAATCCCGGTTACAAGACATTTCAACAATGGTAAAACAAGACAAGCAAGACAGCCTGAATGTGCCAACAAATCCCGATAGGAGCTGCACATATATCGTTCTCAGGGCACACCAGATGGGCAAGACGTCGGGTTGGCATAGACCCAGGGGGCGCTGGACATCGCCTAGTTCGGACCAACACTTAGAGAAGCACTGGCCCGGGGGGTTAAAATAAAGATGACCCCTGGCTCCGGAAACCCAAGGGAAAAATGCTTAGGTTGTTAGGCAAATGTAAAACCAAGGTTGGGCCTTGCTGGAGGAGTTTTATTCAAAGCGAACTGTCAAGGGGGTCCCATAACCCCAGTCGCGCAAGGAACGCAAAATCAAGGAACATAACACCGCTATGACGGAAACTAGGGCGGCAAGAGTGGAACAAAACACCAGGCATAAGGCCGAGCCTTCCACCCTTTACCAAGTATATAGATGCATTAATTAAATAAGAGATAATGTGATATCCCAACATATCCATGTTCCAACATGGAACAGACTCCAACTTCACCTGCAACTAGCAACGCTATAAGAGGGGCTGAGCAAAAGCGGTAACATAGCCAAACAACGGTTTGCTAGGAAAGGTGGGTTAGAGGCTTGACATGGCAATCTGGGAAGCATGATATAACAAGTGATAGGTAGCGCGACATAGTGATAGAGCGAACAACTAGCAATCAAAGATAGAAGTGATATCGAGGGTATGATCATCTTGCTTGAGATCCCGCAAGGAAGAAGAACGAGTCCAAGAAGTAGACAAATGGACGTAGTCGAACGAATCCTCACAAATGCAACGTTACCGGAACTAACAAGAAGAAGCAACACCGGAAAGAAGCAAACAACATGGTAAACAACCATCACATAAAAATGGCATGATGCACAATCAAGTATGATGCATGTCCGGTTTAATGAGGCATGGCATGGCAAAGTGCACAAACAATACTACAAATTAAGTGGAGCTCAATATGCAACGAGTTGCATATTGAAGAAACACCACATTCAATTACTTAGTTCTCTCTCGTTTATGTACCCCACAATATTAAATGTTATCAAACATGACAAGGGGTGAAGCATATGAAAACTACCTATCTAGGCAAGTTTAAATGAGGCCGGAACAACAAACAACAATTCCGGAAAATCACCATGTGCATATTTTAAGGTTGGTACTGTTATGCCCTATACACCATTTTAGAGTTATTAAACATGCAAAGTAATGCCACCATGTTAATCTATGCATTTTCCACCCCATTTACATATACAATTTATTTAAAATGGAGCTACGGTTATTTAGTTATGAAATAAATCATTTTAACATGGCATTTATGAAAAATTTAACAAACAGCAAGTTTAAACATTTTAAACATGCATGAAAGTTGCAAATTATGAAACTAGATGAAATTCTAAGCAAGTTACATATATAAAACATTTTAGTCCGATGCATGGTTTGTGAGATATTAAATGCATGATGTCCAAGGGTTTTTCTGCAAATCTGGCGTCTCTGGATAAATAGCTAAATTCTCCAGCGCAGAAAAAAACCATAACAGGCCGCATCTAAAACTGGGCTATCAAGAAGATGAGCGCGGTATAACAGGAATCACACGGGGCGAGGAATAGCGGGCGCTCACCAAGGGTCTCGGTCCAAGTCAGTGGAGAAGGTAACATGCTGGCTGAGGAGTTGGAGCAGACTGGGCCTTAGCGCTCCTCGAGGCCCACGTGGATGACGGGCTGGGCCTGGAACGGGGCGTGGGGCCCACCCGGGAGGTCGAGGCACCGGCAAGGAGGGCATCGTCCTCCTCCCGTGATGAGGACGTGCGGCGGCGGAATCCGTACGGCGGTGGGGTGGCGCTCCGGTGCTGGGGTCGACTGGCTGGCGACGGGGATGGATAGATCCGGTCGGCACAGGCCGGATTGGGTTGATCCCGGTCGGATCCGAGGCAGCGACAGAGGTTCGGTGATGGGGTCGCCGTCCTACAGTGAGAGGGAGTCCGGTGATGGTGCGCGCGCGCGCGCGCGCGCGAGAGAGAGAGAGAGAGAGAGAGAGAGAGAGAGAGAGAGAGAGATTGAAGTAGAGGAGAGAGAGGAGGCAACGAACGCGACGACCTGGGTCGGTGCTCACCGGCGGCGGAGTGACGAGGGACGACCGGGACGACGCCGACGGAGTTCAGCGGTGGGGATCGGGGTCACCGGTGGGAGGTTGCAGGGAGCTGCGGGGCTCGTGTGCGCGCGGGCTCACCGCGGGCGGCCTCGGGCCCAGATCGGCCCGCGGCGGGTCTGCGATGCGCTTCGCCGGGCCCTGCGAGAGGTGGAGGCAGGAGGGGCGCGTGGCAAGTAGTGGTTGGGCGAGGGCGGCGGCGCGGTTGCGGCTGTCCACTAAGAGCTTGCCACGTGGCGCGAGGGGGCTGGGGCTCGCCGGAAAATGAGGAGGCAGCGGCTGGAGGTGGCTGGCAGCGCGATTTCGAGGAGGATGCGGTGGCTGGAGGTCAGGGGAGGCTAGGGGTAGGTTAGGGATGCCCAAAATGGCAGGGGGTGTTTAAATAGAGTAGGGGTCTAAGGTTAGGGGGATTTCATCCGTTTTCGGACCCTCGGATCACGATCCGATGGTTCCGGTCGGAGGGGGGGTTTGGTGGGATAGTTTAGAGAGGGAGTGGGCTGTGAAGAGCAGCCTTGGGCTGAGAGGAGAGAAGAGAAGGAGAGGCCCGAGGGCAGTTTCGGGGACCGAAACGTCCGACGTATGACCGGCTATAATGCCGCTATATGTTTAACAGTTGGGCCATCAAACAAACTCCGAATGCGACGAAATTTGACAGGCTGTCTATCTACACTATAATAAGACCGCACGCCAACTTTCAACCCATTCCGAGAATATTTTTCCGGCCACTTATAAAATAATATTTCGGACATGCCGCGGGCACATGCAAGTGTGTCTGGGCTGATAACGGACAACAGAGAGAACTGGAGGAAACCAGACGGATGCAACTTTTGAAAACATGATGCTGTAATGCACATGATGACATGGCAAGATGCAGCACGCAAGCGAATGACAAGGCAACAACCACGAATAACAGGAAGACACCCGGCGCAACGGTCTCGGGGCGTTACAACACTCCACCACTACAAGAGGATCTCGTCCCGAGATCTAGGATGGCACCGGAGAAAAAGCAGAAGAGGAAGAGGAGAGGTAAACTAAGTTGCTTCTTTGACAAGCGAGTGAAACCAAAGAACCTTGAGAGGCAGAGATGAACAAAGTTGAAACACTCCGTTAGAAAAGAGGAACAAGGAACATTACGAGAACCTTGTGGGTAGAAAGACATGAATGACGAGCTCCAGCGACAAGGAAGGACAAGTAACCACTCCGGTTGAAACGGAGTAAGTAAGGAATGAGAACGAAAGAATGCAGGAAGCACTCCGGTAGAAGGGAAACAAAGCTTGACAAAATGGGAAGAACTTGAAAAGAGGGCACGACACCCCGGTTAAATGGATAAGCATGAAAAGAACACAATCCTCACAATTCGAGATTATGAGGAAAGAGAGCAGCATCACAATGCCTCCAGAAGAAACAATATAAGATAGATCATTGGAATAACAGAATGGAGAAGAAAATGCCAACTTCTGCCACAAATGAGCTTTGAAAGCACCCTTCGAAGAAGGTTAAAACGGAGTTGTTAGAAAACCAACAACGAAACGAATAAACTTGGAGTGGGCTTATGGAAAACTTCTGAAAACTGAGGAGAAATTACGCCACCGAAAACAAAGATTGATCGGGTACAAAGAAGAGATGAAAAACCTCTTCACCGAGATGGGAAGGAGAAGATTGGATCATTGATAAACACCACAATAGCAACATTCCTTAGGGAAGTCTTTAGGTGAAATATAACCCAAGATAAATCCAATGAAGAGATTGATGGGTTGCAAAGGATCTCCTGGACGAAAAGAAAATGATGGGTTTAAATAACTCATTATTAACAACTTGTGAACCTTGAAACGCGAAGGGAAATTGTCAAGAATGACATAGCACCACCTCAATGATAAGGTAGAAAGAATTGCACTTTGAAATGCAAGAAGAAGAATACTTGAACTCCTCAAACAAGACATGTGTTGAACACCATGTTTATTTTGGAGTATAGCTTAGAGGATCATAGCTTCAAGAGAAATCTTGAAGAACAATTGAAGAATGAAAAGAATCCTTGACGAAACACCATGTAGAGCCTCCGTGAAGAACTCCGGTAATAAAAGGATGATAAAAATTAAGAGAAGTTGAAAACACAAGGTGAAGCCTTGCGATGATTTAGATGGAGCTTCGCGATGAGATAAAGCGGAAAACTTGGAACTCCGGAAAAGAAATATGACTCACTTGCAATCAAGAATTTACTCAACATGGACAATCTCAGGAAGAAAAAAACTGAATCACCTCAAGGAAATAAGAATAAGATTTATTGTATGCTTATCCTTCATCGAATTAAATTGATGACAAGCAATGGATTCGCATACTACTTATTCTCATTGCAAGGATTAAAGAGAGATATAGCGTAAACTTGGTAAGGTCTTGATGGATCCATCGGTAGGCTTTAGGAAAGAACGAATGAATTGATACAATAACAACGGAAGAGAATTCTTGAATGAACCGCCGTAAGAATTGAAAATGAAAGTAGAAAAGGCACAATTCACCGGGAAGAATTGGAAAAACGAAAGAAGATACTTGAGGGGATTTAGATACATGAGAACGAAGAGGTTATGAACCGATTAGAGGATGTTTGAATGATGCACCGGCCGGTAAAATTGGGGAATGAGAGCTGAATGTTGAGAATGAATAAATCTTCTGAAATGATGGCCTCTAGAGAATCAAACTGAAAAGCTCATGAATTGCTCCAGATGGGGGAAAAATTCTCACAATCAAAACCAATTATGAGAGGATGGCAGCAAGCTTGAACTTCGCATCTCTAAGAGAACGGATAATATTTGGAGGAAAAACTCTTCTTCGGTCTTCAAATGTTGAGAATGACGGTGAGAAACACCACCACAAATTGTTGAGGCACTCCGGAATGAAAAATTAGAAAGGTTGAACCAACGATGATAGAATTTTGAAAGATCTTGGAGAAAGACATTTGACAGATGATGATTCATTCTTACTTCAACTTTGAAAGAATTTGAGGATAACTCCGGGAAATTAGAAGAGTCAGGTAAGATACTGGGAAAAGACCTGTGGGTTAGGGCCCACTAAAAAAACACCTTTGGAATGATTTTGAAGAAAGATTGCACTGGTTGAATTAAATGGCTTGAATGAGATAACAACCTCGAAATAGCTTGAATGGATTAAGAATGGAAACACGAATCTTCTGAGATATCTTCAGCACATCGGAACAAATGAAAAGCGAGAGGTGAATGATTAGGAGATATCCCGACATGAGAAAACATTTGAAACAAGGAGAGGATATGCTCGACAAAGCTTGAATTTAAACCACTGGAGAAGAAAAAAACGTAGAATGATGAACTTGAAGCTCCGTTATTATCTTCCCAAGAATCAACGGATAAGAGCATTGAGAGAAAAGAATAAAGAGACTTCACATCCATAACATGGATACTTGATTAAGAAATCTGAGTCTTTGAATAAAAGGGTGGGAGGGCGGTAAAAACAAAGGCAACTTGGGATGGTTGAAACAAACAACGTTGAGAAAAACTTAGAATTGATCTTACAGAAGGGGAGAATGATGGGATCATCTCAAAGTGAAGCGCACCAGTTGGAAATAGAATTGGGATGACAATCTTGATGACCAAGAAGGATTAGCACTCCCATAGAACATGAGAACACCACTTGGAAAAGGTATGGAAACACATTTGACATTGAATCAACTCGAATACCACAACTCAAAACAAAACAATGGATTGGCTTGCAGAATAAACCGGAAGAAACATATGATAGACCCCATATCGTATCATGTGTATGTTGGAAGGATATCCTACGTGATACTTGAATTCCCACTTATAAACTCCCGAAAATTTCTGGTTATGCAATCAGGTGTTGGGGATACAGGGGAAGCATAATATCTCACCCAAACTAACAATCCCTACATCCAGCTGTATCCATCCTTCAACACATAACCAAGAAACCTTCGGAAATCAAGTACCTCAACCTTCGAAAAGCATCTGTTATACGAGCTATGGCAATACTCCCGAACTCCTACCCCAGTACTGGGTGGCGTCGAGGTTATCTCACCAACAACTACATAAAAGATATTTTCGATGTCGGTGAACTCAGGTATTCCAGAACTGCAACGATAAAATTGTGACGACAACACCTCGGAGCTCAACTCCCCGAGACACTGCCACAACCCCTAAATGCTAAGAGGCACCAAGAACAATGTTCTCGTCACAAGACTATCGAAATGATCCCAAGATACCCGCATGATCCTAAATTTTTTTTGTGAAATTTGAGGAGAGGAAAGTCAAAAATTCTACGTCCGGAGGCCTCACCAGAGCAACGAAGGGATTGAGGAGTAAAAAGAATCCCACTCTCTGATATATATAATCCTAAGACTCAAAACATTTTGTTCTAGACTCAACAACGTCAGGGATTCGATCAAGCAGGGGGCTCCTAAGTCGGGGATGGCTTTGATTACCAACTTGTAACACCCACGATGCGACTATATCTCCCACGTGTGGAGGCACGACTTAGAGGCATAACCGCATGCTGGTTTTGTCGCAAGAGGGGTAATCTTCACACAATCCCATGTACTGAATAAGAAAGGGATAAAGAGTTGGCTTACAATCGTCACTTCACTCAAATAACAAGTTAAACATTCATCATCTATAGTACAATCAAGGTCCGACTATGGAACCAAAATAAAAGAAGACAACCCCAAATGCTAGATCTCCGATCGTCCCAACTGGGCACCACTACTGATCATCCAAAAAAGACACATAACAACGACCAAGATCTTCATCGAGCTCCCCCTTGAGCTCGGTTGCGTCACCTGCATTGGCATCATCGGCACCTGCAACTGTTTGGAAGTATCCGTGAGTGACGAGGACTCAACAATACCACACCCGCGAGATCAAGACTATTTAAGCTTATGGGTAGGATAAGGTAATGAGGTGGAGCTGCAACAAGCGCTAAGGAAATATGGTGGCTAACATACGCAAATAAGAGCGAGAAGAGAAGCAACACAGATGTCGAAAAGCTATAAGTGATAAAGAAGTGATCCTGAAACTACTTACGTTCAAGCATAACACAAAGCCGTGTTCACTTCCCGGACTCCGCCGAAAAGAGACCATCACGGCAACACACACAGTTGATGCATTTTAATTAAGTTAAGTGTCAAGTTCTCTACAACTGGACATTAACAAATTCCCATCTGCCACATAACCACGGGCACGGCTCTCGAAAGTTTATACCCTGCAGGGGTGTCCCAACTTAGCCCATCACAAGCTCTCACGATCAACAAAGGATATTCCTTATCCCGGGAAGACCCAATCAGACTCGGAATCCCGGTTACAAGACATTTTGACAATGGTAAAACAAGACCAGCAAGACCGCCTGAATGTGCCGACAAATCCCGATAGGAGCTGCACATATCTTGATCTCAGGGCACACTGGATGGGCAAGACGTCGGATTGGCATAGACACTGGTTTCCCAGGGGGCGCCGGACATCGCCCAGTTCAGACCAACACTTAGAGAAGCACTGGCCCGGGAGGGGGGGGGGTTAAAATAAAGATGACCCTCGGGCTCCTGAAACCCAAGGGAAAAATGCTTAGGTTGTCAGGCAAATGTAAAACCAAGGTTGGGCCTTGCTGGAGGAGTTTTATTCAAAGCGAACTGTCAAGGGGGTCCCATAACCCCAACCGTGTAAGGAACGCAAAACAAGGAACATAACACTGGTATGACGGAAACTAGGGCAGCAAGAGTGGAACAAAACACCAGGCATAAGGCCGAGCCTTCCACCCTTTACCAAGTATATAGATGCATTAATTAAATAAGAGATAATGTGATATCCCAACATATCCATGTTCCAACATGGAACAAAGTCCAACTTCACCTGCAACTAGCAACACTATAAGAGGGGCTGAGCACAAGCGGTAACATAGCCAAACAACAGTTCGCTAGGAAAGGTGGGTTAGAGGCTTGACATGGCAATATGGGAAGCATGATATAACAAGTGGTAGGTAGCGCGACATAGCGATAGAGCAAACAACTAGCAAGCAAAGATAGAAGTGATATCGAGGGTATGATCATCTTGCCTGAGATCCTACAAGGAAGAAGAACGAGTCCAAGAAGTAGACAAACGGACGTAGTCGAATGGATCCTCACAAACGCAACGTTACTGGAACTAACAAGAAGAAGCAACACCGGAAGAGAAGCAAACAACATGGTAAACAACCATCACATAAACATGGCATGATGCACAATCAAGTATGATGCATGTCCAATTTAATGAGGCATGGCATAGAAAAGTGCACAAACAATACTACAAATTAAGTGGAGCTCAATATGCAACGAGTTGCATATTGACGAAACACCACATTCAATTACTTAGTTCTCTCTCGTTTATGTACCCAACAATATTAAATGTTATTGAACATGGCAAGGGGTGATGCATATGAAAACTACCTATCTAGGCAAGTTTAAATGAGGCTAGAACAACAAACAACAATTCCAGAAAATCCCCATGTGCATATTTTAAGGTTGGTACTGTTCTGTGCTATACACAAATTTAGAGTTATTAAACATGCAAAGCAATGCCACCATGTTAATCTATGCATTTTCCACCCCATTTACATATAATGTTTATATAAAATGGAGCTACGGTTATTTAGTTATGAAATAAATCATTTTAACATGGCATTTATGCAAAGTTTAACAAACAACAAGTTTAAACATTTTAAACATGCATGAAAGTTGCAAATTATGAAACTAGAAGAAATTCTAAGCAAGTTACATATATAAAACATTTTAATCCGATGCATGGTTTGTGAGATATTAAATGCATGATGTCCAAGGGTTTTTCTGCAAATTTGGCATTCTCTGGATAAATAGCTAAGTTCTCCATCGTAGAAAAAAAACATAACAGGCCGCATCTAAAATTGGGCTATCAGGAACATGAGTGCAGCATAACAGGAATCGCACGGGGCGAGGAATAGCGGGCGCTCACCAAGGGTCTCGGCCCAAGTCAGTGGAGAAGGTAACAGGCTGGCTGAGGAGTTGGAGCAGGCTGGGCCTTGGCGCTCCTCGAGGCCCACATGGATGTTGGGCCGGGCCTAGAACGGGGCGTGGGGCCCATGCGGGAGGTCGAGGCACCGACACGGAGGGTGTCGTCCTCCTCCCGTGATGAGGACGAGCGGCGGCGGAATCCGTACGGCGGTCGGGTGGCGCTCCGGTGCCGGGGTCGACCGGCTGGCGGCGGGGATGGACAGATCCGGTCGGCACAGGCCAGATCGGGTTGATCCCGATCAGATCCGAGGCGGTGACAGAGGTTCGGTGATGGGGTCGGCGTCCTGCAGCGAGAGGGAGTCCGGTGATGGCGCGAGCGAGCGAGAGAGAGAGAGAGAGAGAGATCGAAGCAGAGGAGCGAGGAGGCAACGGGCACGACGACCTGGGTCGGTGGTCGCCGGCGGCGGAGTAACGAGGGATGACCGGGACGGCGCCATCGGAGTTCAGTGGTGGGGATCGGGGTCACCGGCGGGAGGTTGCGGGAAGCTGCGGGGCTCGTGTGCGCGCGGGCTCGCGGCGGGCGGCCTCAGGCCCAAATCGGCCCGCGGCGGGTCAGCGATGGGCTTCACCGGGCCCTGCGGGAGGTGGAGGCAGGAGGGGTGCGTGGCAAGCAGTGGTTGGGCGAGGGCGGCGGCGCGGTTGCGGCTGGCCACTAAGAGCTTGCCATGTGGCGCTAGGGGGCCGGGGCTCGCCGGAAAATGAGGAGGGAGCGGTTGGAGGTGGCTTGCAGCGCGATCTCGAGGAAGATGCGGCGACTGGAGGTCAGGGGAGGCTAGGGGTAGGTTAGGGATGCCCAAAATGGTAGGGGGTGTTTAAATAGAGTAGGGGTCTAGGGAGGGTTAGGGGGGTTTCATCCGTTTTCGGACCCTTGGATCATGCTCCGATGGTTCCGGTCGGAGGGGGGGTTTGGTGGGCTGGTTTAGAGAGGGAGTGGGTTGTGAAGAGAGGCCTTGGGCTGAGAAGAGAGAAGAGAAGGAGAGGCCCGGCGGTAGTTTCGAGGAGCGAAACGTCCGACATATGACCGACTATAATGCTGCTATATGTTTAATGGTTGAGCTATCAAACGAACTCCGAATGTGACGAAATTTGACATGCGGTCTATCTACACTATAATAAGACCGCACGCCAACTTTCAACCCATTCCGAGAACATTTTCCGCCCACTTATAAAATAAGATTTTGGACATGCTGCGTGCGCGTGCAAGTGTGTCTGGGCTCAGAACGGACAACAGAGAGAACTGGAGGAAACCAGACGGATGCAAGTTTTGAAAACATGATGATGCAATGCACATGATGACATGGCAAGATGCAGCATGCAAGTGAATGACAAGGCAACAACAGCGAATAACCGGAAGACACCTGGCGCAACGGTCTCGGGGCGTTACACCCAACACAAAGAACCCACCCCATGATGCACCATTTTCCTTTTCTATCGGATGATGGCCTGCAAGACACACAGGGTAGCGTAGCACCTTCGTGTAAGTATCCCAAATAGTAATCGTTCCCAACATAGAGCAGAGGAGAGTATTTATTAGTAGCATTTTTGTCATACACAAGTTGTCATAATTCTTATTTGAGGTAACTGCTTGTGATTCTGCAGAAGTTTAGTGTCCCAAGAGGCAAACGAACCAGAATAGTGAATAAGATGAGTTTGTAGCAGCGAGAGTAATAGAAAGTTGAAAGTAAATAACGTAAATAGAACTGGATGTAAAGTACTTTTCCTGCAATGGAGAGATTAGTGACGATGCCATTAACCTAGGGTAGCGTCATAGGCCTGCCAAGATGCTCTACCCAAGGTCACTACCTTAGAGTCAAGAACGTTCAAAGTGCAACAAAGGATACCAACTGAAGTAACCTTGGAGTGCAATCCACTCGACCAATTATCTCACTCGGATACCCCAATTCCATTTGACCAAGAAGAAGTCACTCGACCATACAAGAAACCACTCTGAGTACAGAAGATCTAAAGCCACTCAGGACGACAACGGTCAGACTTTCACTCCGTAGTCTTTAAGATCATTTATATCTCTTTATAGTCGGCGTTATCAGTAACGCCCTGTCTTAATGTACATTGAACCCTGTGTAACGGGCGACGGCTGGGGTCCTAGCGCACTCTATATAAGCCACCCCCTCCTCTGGCACAAGGGTTCACACCCCCTGTAACTTTCACGCATAATCAAGTCGACCAAGCCTCCCGGGCATCGAGACGTAGGGCTGTTACTTCCTCCGAGAAGGGCCTGAACTCGTAAACCTGGCGTGCACAACCTCACCGTAGCTAGGACCTTGCCTCCTCCTACGTACCCCCTATTCTATTGTCAGACTTACTCCCACGACAGTTGGCGCCCACCGTGGGGCAGCTGTCTTAGCAACTTCCGGTGAGGTTGCATTTTTTTATCTTAATCAATATGGTTTTCGGCGGTGGTTTGGCTTTGGGCCGCGAGATCCGACTCGGCGCGCTCGTCTTCATCGCTGACGACTCCGCTTGGTTACAAGAGGCTCCCCTCGACGTCGAGGGCCTTCCCGTCCGTGGGGCGGCGCACTTCCGTGCGAGTGCTTGCGGCGTCCTCCTGCGGCAGCCTTCGACCCAGTATCGGTCAGCTCCCGCGTCGCCCACCCTTCCAGCTATACGTCATCGCAAGAGATCTGGCCATTTGCGGCTTCAGCGCTGGGTGAAGCATGCGGTGGCCCGCCTGTCGACCACCCCACAAGTTGTGGCAATCGAGCCCGATGAATCTCTCTACGGACTATTCGACCTGTTGACCGTCTCCAACATATCTACTTTTCCAAACACTTTTGCCCTTGTTTTGGACTCTAACTTGCATGATTTGAATGGAACTAACCCGGACTGACGCTGTTTTCGGCAGAATTGCCATGGTGTTATTTTTGTGCAGAAATAAAAGTTCTCGGAATGACCTGAAAATCCACGGAGACATGTTTTGGAATTAATGAAAAATACTGGCAAAAGAATCAGCATCAGGGGGACCACACCCTGTCCACGAGGGTGCAGGGCGCGCCCCCCTTGGGGGGCGCCCCCTACCTCGTGTGCCCCATGGGACTCCACCGACCTCAACCCCAACTCCATATATTCACTTTCGGGGAGGAAAAAAATCAGAGAGAAGGATTCATCGCGTTTTATGATACGGAGCTGCCGCCAAGCCCTAATCTTCCTCGGGAGGGCTGATCTGGAGTCCGTTCGGGGCTCCCGAGAGGGGAATCCATCGCCATCGTCATCATCAACCATCCTCCATCACCAATTTCATGATGCTCACCTCCGTACGTGAGTAATCTCATCGTAGGCTTGCTGGACGGTGATGGGTTAGATGAGATTTACCATGTAATCGAGTTAGTTTTGTTAGGTTTTGATCCCTAGTATCCATTATGTTCTAAGATTGATGTTGCTATGACTTTTCTATGCTTAATGCTTGTCACTAGGGCCCGAGTGCCATGATTTCAGATATGAACCTATTATGTTTTCATGAATATATGTGAGTTCTTGATCCTATCTTGCAAGTCAATAGTCACCTACTATGTGTTATGATCCGGCAACCCTGAAGTGACAATAATCGCAACCACTCGCGGTCATGACCGTAGTTTGAGGAGTTCATGTATTCACTAAGTGTTAATGCTTTCGTCGAGTACTTTATTAAAAGGAGGCCTTAATATCCCTTAGTTTTCAATAGGACCCCGCTGCCACGGGAGGGTAGGACAAAAGATGCCATGCAAGTTCTTTTCCATAAGCACGTATGACTATATTCGGAATACATGCCTACATTACATTGATGAACTGGAGCTAGTTATGTGTCACCCTATGTTATAACTATCGCATGAGGAATCACATCCGACATAATTATCCATCATTGATCCATTGACTACGAGCTTTTCACATATTGATCTTTGCTTAGTTACTTTTCCGTTGCCACTGTTAGGATTGCTACAAAAACTACTACTGTTACTTTTGCCACCATTACCGTTACTTCCATACTACTTTGCCACTAAATACTTTGCTGCAGATATTAAGTCTTTCAGGTGTGGTTGAATTGACAACTCAACTGGTAATACTTGAGAATATTCTTTGGCTCCCCTTGTGTCGAATCAATAAATTTGGGTTGAATACTCTACCCTCGAAAACTGTTGCGATCCCCTATACTTATGGGTTATCAAGACTATTTTTTGGCGCCGTTGCCAGGGAGCATAGCTCTATTCTTTGAGTCACTTGGGATTTATATCTATTGATCACTATGAGGAACTTGAAAGATGAAAGAACCAAGATTTTTCACTCAACTACGAGGGGGGGGGGGTAAGGAACTGCCATCTAGCTCTGCACTTGATTCACCTTCTATTATGAGTAAATTTGCGACACCTACACCTATTATTGATTCTGATATGTCGCATGTTATTGATGATGCCACTTCTGATATGCCAGATGCTTATGATGAAACTACTTCTATGCTTGATAATACCATGCCATTAGGTGAATTTCTTGATGGACAACTTGCTAGGGTTAGAGAAAATGAAATTATTGAAATAGATAATATTGATGAAAAGTGATGATGAAGATTCTCCCCCTAGACATGAATTACCTGATGTGCCCGAGGGTTATGTTATGGATGAAGAAACTGCTAGAGATCTTTTTGCTTGCAAAGATAGATATGATCTTAAGAAATTGTTAGCTAAGCTGAAAGAAAAGTCTTTGAATGCTAGAATGAAATATGACCCTGCTTTTGCTACTTCACCTATCTGTATTTCTGATAAGGATTATGATTTCTTTGTCGATCCTGAGTTAATTACTTTGGTTGAATCTGATCCTTTTTATGATTATGAATCTGAAACTATTGTGGGACATCTTACTAAATTGAATGATATAGCCACCCTATTCACTCATGAGGAAAAAATTTGTTACTACTATATCCTTAAGTTATTTCTGTTCTAATTAAAGGGTGATTCTAAAACATGGTTTAATTCTCTTGCTCCTGGTTGTGTGCGTAGTCCCCAGGATATGATTTATTACTTCTCTGCTAAATATTTCCCCGCTCATAAGAAACAAGCTACCTTAAGGGAAATATATAATTTTGTGCAAATTAAAGAAGAGAGTGTCCCAGAAGCTTGGGGGAGGCTTCTCCGATTACTTAATGCTTTGCCTGATCATCCTCTCAAGAAAAATGAAATACTTGATATCTTTTATAATGGACTAACCGATGCTTCCAGAGACCACCTGGATAGTTGTGCTGGTTGTGTTTTCAGGGAAAGAACTGTTGAGCAAGCTGAATTGTTGTTGAATAATATATTGAGTAATGATAATGATTGGACACTTCCTGAACCAACTCCTAAGCCAACTCTGAAGAAAAAGGGTATTCTATTTCTCAGTCCTGAAGATATGCAAGAGGCAAAGAAATCTACGAAAGAAAAGGGTATTAAAGCTGAAGATGTTAAGAATTTACCACCCATTGAAGAAATACATGGTCTTAATAACCCGACATAGGTAGTAATGGTAAATTATCTCTATAGATTTGATGAAGGTGATATTCCTCGTAATAAGTCTGCTAGCCAATGCTTGGATGAGTATGATAATTTTATTGTTAAACAAGAAAACTTCAATGCTTATGTTGGTAGACAAACGAAACATAATGCTTATATGGTTGAACACTTGAGTGATTATATGTCTAGAGTTAAAGGTGACCTTAAACTTATTAGTAAACATGCTTCTATGGTTACCACTCAGGTAGAAGTGCTTAAAGCACAAGATGATTTGCTTAATGAATTAAATAATAAGAAAAATGATAATGTTGTTAGAGTTATGATTAGAGGGAGTAAAATGACTCGGGAACCTTTGTATCCTGAGGGCCACCCTAAGAGAGTTGAGCAAGATTCTCAAAGAACTAATGTTGATGCACCTAGTCCTTCTAATAAGAAGAAAAAGAAAAATGATAGGACTTTGCATGCTTCTAGTGAACCTGTTGTTGACACACCTAAGAATTCGAATGATATTTCTATTTTTGATGCTGAAACATGATAACCCACAAGTATAAGGGATCAATTGTAGCCTCTTTCGATAAGTAAGAGTGTTGAACCCAACGAGGAGCTAAAGGTAGAACAAATATTCCCTCAAGTTCTATCGACCACCGATACAACTCTACGCACGCTTGACGTTCGCTTTACCTAGAACAAGTATGAAACTAGAAGTACTTTGTAGGTGTTGTTGGATAGGTTTGCAAGATAATAAAGAGCATGTAAATAAAAAGTAGAGTCTGTTTAGATAAAGACACAACTAAGTTAGGTTTAGTAGAGAGCTTTTTGTCACAAGAAAGTTATTTGTCCCTAGGCAATTGATAACTAGACCGGTAATCACTATTGCAATTTTATTTGAGGGAGAGGCGTAAGCTAACATACTTTATCTTCTTGGATCATATGCACTTATGATTGGAACTCTAGCAAGCATCCACAACTACTAAAGATCATTAAGGTAAAACCCAACCATAGCATTATAAGGCATCAAGTCCTCTTTACTCCCATACGTAAACAACCTACTTACTCGGGTCTGTGCTTCTTTCACTCACGCCACCCACCATAAGCAAACCACGAACATATTGCAAACCCTACAACAGGGATCCCTCACGCTTGCGCAACACGGAGAGCACCATAGGACAGCACCAACAATAAAACATGCAACTCAAACCAATCACGATCATAAATTAACCCATAAGACAAAACAGATCTACTCAAACATCATAGGATAGCCATACATCATTGGGAAATAATATACAGCATTGAGCACCATGTTTATGTAGAGATTACAGTGGGTAAAAGAGGGGTTACACCGCTGCATAGAGGGGGGAAGAGTTGGTGATGACGGCGGTGAAGTTGTTGGTGTAGATTGCAGTGACGATGATGGCCCCGGCAGCGTTCTGGCGCTACCGGGAGAGAGGGGGAGAGAGAGCCCCCTTCTTATTCTTCTTCCTTGACCTTCTCCCTAGATGCGAGAAGGGTTTCCCCTCTGGTCCAAGGCCTCCATGGCGGCGAAGGGGCGAGAGCTCCTCCGAGATTGGATCTGTCTCTCTGTCTCTCTCTGTTTCTGCGTTCCAGATTCTGCCCTTTCACCGTTTCTTATATTCCCGGAGATCCGTAACTCTGATTGGATTGAAATTTGAACACGATTTTTATCCGGATATTAGCTTTCTTGCGGCGAAATAAGGGCACCAACCGCCTTACGGGGTGTCCACGAGGGTCATGGGAGCGCCCCCTGCCTCGTGGGGCCCTCAAGCATCGTCTCGCGTTGATATCACTTCCCAAAATTCACATATATTCCAAAAAAATCTCGGTCAGTTTTTATCCCGTTTGGACTCCGTTTGATATGGATTTTCTGCGAAACAAAAAACATGCAACAAATAGGAACTGGCATTGGGCACTGGATCAATATGTTAGTCCCAAAAATAGTATAAAAGGTTGACAAAAGTATATAAAAGTTGTAGAATATTGGCACGGAACAATAAAAAATTATAGATACGACAGAGACGTATCAGCATCCCCAAGCTTAATTCCTGCTCGTCCTAGAGTAGGTAAATGATAAAAAAAGATAATTTTTGATGTGGAATGCTATCTATCATAATCTTGATCATGTAATCTAATCATTGCATGAATATTAAGACATGAGTGATTCAAAGTAATAGTCTATCATTTGACATTAAGACAATAATACTTCAAGCATACTAATAAAGCAATCATGTCTTCTCAAAATAACATGGCCAAATAAAGTTATCCCTACAAAATCATATGGTCTCACTATCCTCCATCTTCACTACACAAAACATTCAAATCATGCACAACCCTGATGACAAGCCAAGCAATTGTTTCATACTTTTGATGTTCTCAAACCTTTTCAACTTTCACGCAATACATGAGCATGAGCCATGGACATAGCACTATAGGTGGAATATAATATGATGGTGGAGGTTGTGTGGAGAAGACAAAAAGGAAGAAAGTCTCACATCGACGCAACTAATCAACGGGCTATGGAGATGCCCATCAATTGATGTCAATGCGAGGAGTAGGGATTGCCATGCAACGGATGCACTAGAGCTATAAGTGTATGAAAGCTCAAAATGAAACTAAGTGGGTGTGCATCCAACTTGCTTGCTAATGAAGACCTTGGTCATTTGAGGAAGCCCATCATCGGAATATACAAGCCAAGTTCTACAATGAAAATTCCCACTAGTATATGAAAGTGACAACTCAAGAGACTCTCTATATGAAGAACATGGTGCTACTCTTGAAGCACAAGTGTGGTAAAAGGATAATAACATTGCCCCTTCTCTCTTTTCTCCCATTTTTTTTCTTTTTCTCCTTTTTTCTCTCATTTTTTGTAGGCTTCTTTGGCCTCTCGCTCTTTTTTTGGGGGCTTCTCTGGCCAGTTTTATTTTGGTAACCTCACATGGGACAATGTTCTAATAACAATGATCATCACACTTTTATTTACTTACAACTCAATATTACAACTCGATACTAGAACAAAATATGACTCTATATGAATGCCTCTGACAGTGTACTGGGATGTGCAATGATCTAGCGTAGCATAGATATCAAAAAACGGACAAGCCATGAAAATATCATGCTAGCTATCTTACGATCATGCAAAGCAATATGACAATGAATTCTCAAGTCATGTATGTGATGATGATGGAAGTTGCATGGCAATATATCTCGGAATGGCTATGGAAATGCCATAATAGGTAGGTATGGTGGCTGTTTTGAGGAAGATATAAGGAGGCTTATGTGTGATAGAGCGTATCATATCACGGGGTTTGGATGCACCGGCGAAGTTTGCACCGAAAGGGTAATGCACGGTACCGAAGAGGCTAGCAATGATGGAAGGGTGACAGTGCGTATAATCCATTGACTCAACATTAGTCATAAAGAACTCACATACTTATTGCAAAAATCTGTTAGTCATCGAAACAAAGTACTACGCGCATGCTCCTAGGGGATAGATTGGTAGGAAAAGACCATCGCCCGTCCCCGACCGCCACTCATAAGGAAGACAATTAATAAATAAATCATGCTCTGACTTCATCACATAACGGTTCACCATACATGCATGCTACGGGAATCACAAACTTCAACACAAGTATTTCTACAATCCACAACTACCCACTAGCATGACTCTAATATCACCATCTTTATATCGCAAAACTATTGCAAGGAATCAAACATATCATATTCAGTGATCTACAAGTTTTATGTAGGATTTTATGACTAACCATGTGAATGACCAATTCCTGTCATCTCTCTAAATAGATATAAGTGAAGCAAGAGAGTTTAATTCTTTCTAAAAAAGATATGCCCACGCTCTAACAAATATAAGTGAAGCAAAAGAGCATTCTACAAATGGCAGTTTTCTATGTGAAGAGAAACAGGCAATCCAAACTTCAAATGATATAAGTGAAGCACATGAAGCATTCTATAAAGCCATACTCAAAAGATATAAGTGAAGTGCAAAGAGCATTCTATAAATCAACCATGGACATCTCATACCAGCACGGTGTATCAAAGAAAAGTGAAAACTAAATGGAAAAGACGCTCCAAGATTTGCACATATCGCATGAACGAAACGAATCTGAAAACATACCGATACTTGTTGAAGAAAGATGGGATGCCTTCCGGGGCATCCCCAAGCTTAGATGCTTGAGTCTCCTTGAATATTTACTTAGGGTGCCTTGGGAATCCCCAAGCTTGAGCTCTTGCCTCTCCTCCTTCTACTCACATCGAGACCTCCTCGATCTTCGAACACTTCATTCACACAAAACTCAACAGAAAACTCGGTAAGATCCGTTAGTATAATAAAGCAAATCACTACTCTAAGTACTGTTGCAAACCAATTCATATTTTGTTTTTGCATTGTAGCTACTGTAATATAACTTTTCCATGGCTTAATCCACTGATAGAAATTGATAGTTTCATCAAAACAAGCAAACTATGCATCAAAAACAGAATCTGTCTTAAACAAGACAGTCTGTAGTAATCTGAACATTCACCATACTTATGGTACTCCAAAAATTCTGAAAAATTTAGGAAAATTAAACAATTTGTATATAAAGATAGTGCGAAAAGTTTCAGAACCGTTTGACATTCCAGTAAAAAAATGTAAAATCACGCACTACAGCCAAAGTTTCTGTCTTGCACCGAACAAACCAACAAGCAATGTAAACATCCTAAAGGCAAACCTTGGCACATTATTTTTATAATACAATGGAATTGTACAAGGGGATAATTATTTCTGTTGAAAATTTTATGTAATAAAGATTCACAAAGTTTCCGTGAGCATGAACAAAGTTCAAGGAGCCCCCCCACTTCAACAATGCTTGTCTCTCTCACTTTCACTTTCCTTTTTGAAAAGTTTTTGGTTCCTCTCTTTATTTTTTTGTTTTTAAACTATATAAAAGCACTCAACAGAAATAAATGACTCTCTAAAACTTCCGGGTTGTCTCCCTGACAGCGCTTTCTTTAAAGCCATTAAGCTAGGCATATAGTGCTCAAGTAATGGATCCACCCGGATCCCAAGGTATATCAAAGCCAATTTTAATTAACAATAATTTGTGATTTAGTAGTGAGAACAAAGTAACATATATCATGCAACAACGAAGTCTAACTCTCTTCCTATGCATCGACATGTCATAAAAGAACAATTCATGCACACATAGTAAAGGCTAATGCATAGTATAAATAGTTTCTTGCAATTTTATCATGTTGGAAACATGGAGAGGCAGAGATGTAGTTCCTATCTCATAATAATTGCAAGTAGGAGCAGCAAGCACATGCATATTATATCTATCAAAATCATCACGTGTAGTAGTGAAACGCAACCCATCAATATAATCCTTAATAAGGGCAAACTTCTCCGATATAGTGTAGTCGTGAGAATTCAAAAAGATAATAGGACTATCATGCGTGGGGTGCAATAGCAACAATTTCATGTTTAACATAACGAACTATAGCAAGTTCATCTCCATAAGCATAATTCATATTGGCATCTTGGCCACAAGCACAGCAAGCATCATCAAAAAGGGATATTTCAAAAGAAGCAACGGGATCATAACAATCATCATAGCAATCATCCTTCGGTAAGCACGAAGGGAAATTAAACAATGTATGAGTTGAAGAGTTACTCTCATTAGAAGGTGGGAACGGGTGATCAATCCACTCTTCCTCCTTTTGTTCTTCGCTCTCCTCCTCATGTTTTTCATCCAATGAGCTCACAATGTCATTAATTTCTTCTTCCATAGACTCCTGCAAAATATTAGTCTCTTCTTGGACAGCGGAGGAGTCCTCGATATATGGTTTAATATAAGGATTAGAAGCATAATTATCATAGCAATATTTAAGTATGGCCAAATTTTCAGATTTGTAGAGAATAGTATCACACTCTTCAATAAAAGAAGCAATTTCACAAGTACCCCTAAAAGCAACAAATTCTTCAATTTGTGGAACATCATAGTAATTATAAACACCCTTAGTATACGAAGATACGATTCCATTATCACTAAACCCACATTGGTAAGGAAGGTGTTTCTTAGGGTCTTTAGAACAACAAGTACAATCATATATTTCACATAAATTCCAAGCATAGCACTGCAAACGGTGAATTTGATCCAGTAAAAGTTTCCCTTTTTCAGATATGCGGTGTCGCACATAACAAGCATGCTCATCTAAAGATTTGCCCTCAACTAAGCTAGTTGGGGTTTCAGCCCGAGCACATAGGGACCGAAGATGATCCAAGTAAAAAAGCTTCAGTAGTGTGATAGATTTTGAGTGGTTCTTCAACCATTGGTTCAGTAGGTACCACTATTTTTTTGGTATTTTGCGTTTCCTACCCATAACTAAAGATAGAAAACAAGAGCACAAAATAAAAACTACTTAGTGATAAAGCAAACAAGCACACACGAGAATATTCACCGCACGCTATAACTCCCCGGCAACGGCGCCAGAAAAAGTTCTTGATAACCCACAAGTATAGGGGATCAATTGTAGCCTCTTTCGATAAGTAAGAGTGTCGAACCCAACGAGGAGCTAAAGGTAGAACAAGTATACCCTCAAGTCCTATCAACCACCGATACAACTCTACGCATGCTTGACGTTCGCTTTACCTAGAGCAAGTATGAAACTAGAAGTACTTTGTAGGTGTTGTTGGATAGGTTTGCAAGATAATAAAGAGCACATAAATAAAAAGTAGGGGCTGTTTAGATAAAGACACAACTAAGTTAGGGTTAGTAGAGAGCTTTTTGTCACAAGAAAGTTATTTGTCCCTAGGCAATCGATAACTAGACCGGTAATCACTATTGCAATTTTATTTGAGGGAGAGGCGTAAGCTAACATACTTTCTCTTATTAGATCATATGCACTTATGATTGGAACTCTAGCAAGCATTCGCAACTATCATTAAGGTAAAACCCAACCATAGCATTATAAGGCATCAAGTCCTCTTTACTCCCATACGCAAACAACCTACTTACTCGGGTCTGTGCTTCTGTCACTCACGCCACCCACCATAAGCAAATCATGAACATATTGAAAACCCTACAGCGGGGATCCCTCACGCTTGCACGACACGGAGAGCACCATAGGACATCACCAATAATAAAACATGCAACTCAAACCAATCACGATCATCAGTTAACCCATAGGACAAAACAGATCTACTCAAACATTATAGGATAGCCATACATCATTGGGAAATAATATATAGCGTTGAGCACCATGTTTAAGTAGAGATTACAGAGGGTAAAAGAGGGGTTACACCGCTGCATAGATGGGGGAGATTTGGTGATGATGGCGGTGAAGTTGTTGGTGTAGATTGCGGTGACGATGATGGCCCCGGCAGTGTTCCGGCGCCACCGGGAGAGAGGGGAGAGAGCCCCCCTTCTTCTTCTTCTTTATTGACCTTCTCCCTAGATGGGAGAAGGGTTTCCCCTCTGGCCAAGGCCTCCATGGCGGCGAAGGGGCGAGAGCTCCTCCGAGATTGGATCTGTCTCTCTGTCTCTCTCTGTTTCTGCGTTCCAGATTCTGCCATTTCACCGTTTCTTATATTCCCGGAGATCCGTAACTCTGATTGGATTGAAATTTGAACATGATTTTTATCCGGATATTAGCTTTCTTGCGACAAAAGAAGGGCACCAACCGCCTTACGGGGTGTCCACGAGGGTCAGGGGCACGCCCCCTGCCTCGTGGGCCCCTCGAGCATCGTCTCGCGTTGATTTCACTTCCCAAAATTCACATATATTCCCAAAAAAATCTCCGTCAGTTTTTATCCCGTTTGGACTCTGTTTGATATGGATTTTCTACGAAACAAAAAACATGCAACAAACAGGAACTGGAACTGGGTACTGGATCAATATGTTAGTCCCAAAAATAGTATAAAAAGTTGCCAAAAGTATATAAAAGTTGTAGAATATTGTCATGGAACAATAATTATAGATACGACAGAGATGTATCAAAACACAATCTGGTAAAGAACATGAACCTAGTGATAATGATGATGTTCATGTTGATGCTCAACCTAGCAATAACAATGATGTAGAGATTGAACCTGCTGTTGATCTTGATAACCCACAATCGAAGAACCAACATTATGATAAGAGAGACTTCGTTGCTAGGAAGCACGGTAAAGAAAGAGAACCATGGGTTCAGAAACCCATGCCTTTTCCTCCTAAACCATCCAAGAAAAAGGATGATGAGGATTTTGAGTGCTTTGCTAAAATGATTAGACCTATCTTTTTTGCGTATGCGTTTGACTGATATGCTTAAAATGAATCCTTATGCTAAGTATATGAAAGATATTGTAACAAATAAAAGAAAGATACCGAAAGCTTAAATTTCCACCATGCTTGCCAATTATACTTTGAAAGGTGGAATACCAAAGAAACTACAAGATCTCGGAGTACCAACTATACCATGCTCCATTAAAAGAAACTATGTTAAAACTGCTTTATGTGATCTTGGAGCCGGTGTTAGTGTTATGCCTCTCTCTTTATATCGTAGATTTGATTTGAATAAGTTGACACCTACTGAAATATCTTTGCAAATGGCCGATAAATGAACTGCTATACCTGTCGGTATCTGTGAGGATGTGCCTGTTGTGGTTGCAAACATTACTATTTTAACGGACTTTGTTATTCTTGATATTCCCGAGGACGATAGTATGTCGACTATCCTTGGTAGACCCTTTTTGAATACTGTAGGGGCTGTTATTGATTGCAACAAAGGCAATGCCACTTTTCATGTTAACGGTAATGAGCATACAGTACACTTTCCGAGGAAACAACCTCAAGTCCACAGTATCAATTCTATCGGAAAAATTTCTATGATTATGATACATATCCAACGTATCTATAATTTTTGATTGTTCCATGCAATTATATATTCTGTTTTGGATGTTTAATGGGCTTATTTATACACTTTTATATTATTTTTGGGACTAATCTATTAACCAGAGGCCCAGCCCAAATTGTTGTTTTTTGCCTATTTCAGTGTTTCGCAGAAAAAGAATATCAAATGGAGTCCAAACAGAATGAAACCTTCAGGAGCGTGATTTTTGGAACAAACGTGATCCAGAGGACTTGGAGTGGACGTCAAGCAACCAATGAGGTGGCCACGAGGCAGGGGGCGCACCTACCCCCTGGGTGCGCCTACCCCCTAGGTGCACCCTCCCCCCTCGTGGCTCAACCGACCTACTTCTTCCTCCTATATATATTCACATACCCCAAAAACATCTAGGAGCACCACGAAACCCTATTTCCACCACTGCAACCTTATGTACCCAAGAGATCCCATCTTGGGGCCTTTTTCGGAACTCCACCGGAGGGGGCATTGATCATGGAGGGCCTCTACATCAACTCCATGGCCCCTCCGATGATGTGTGAGTAGTTTACTTCAGACCTTCGGGTCCATAGTTATTAGCTAGATGGCTTCTTCTCTCTCTTTGGATCTCAATACAAAGTTCTCCTTGATTCTCTTGGAGATCTATTCGATGTAATCTTCTTTTGTGGTGTGTTTGTCGAGATCCGATGAATTGTGGGTTTATGATCAAGACTATCTATGAACAATATTTGAATCTTCTCTGAATCCTTTTATGTATGATTGGTTATCTTTGCAAGTCTCTTCGAATTATCAGTTTGGTTTGGCCTACTAGATTGATCTTTCTTGCAATGGGAGAAGTGCTTAGCTTTGGGTTTAATCTTGCGGTGCTCGATCCCAGTGACAGTAGGGGAAACAACATGTATTGTATTGTTTCCATCGAGGATAAAAATATGGGGTTTATATCATATTGCATGAGTTTATCCCTCTACATCATGTCATCTTGCTTAAAGCGTTACTCCGTTCTTATGAACTTAATACTCTAATGCATGCTGGATAGCGGTCGATGTGTGGAGTAATAGTAGTAGATGCAGGCATGAGTCGGTCTACTTGTCACGGACGTGATTCCTATATACATGATCATACCTAGATATTCTCATAACTATGCTCAATTCTATCAATTTCTCGACAGTCATTTGTTCACCCACTGTAACACTTATGCTATCTTGAGAGAAGCTACTAGTGAAACCTATGGCCCTCGGGTCTATTTTCCACCATACAAGTTTCCAATCTATTTTATTTTGCAATCTTTACTTTCAATTTATATCATAAAAATACCAAAAATATTTATCTTATTATTATTATCTCTATCAGATCTCACTCTGCCAAGTGGCCGTGAAGGGATTGACAACCCCTTTATCGCGTTGGTTGCGAGGTTCTTATTTGTTTGTGTAGGTACGAGGTGACTCGCGCGTGGTATCCTACTGGATTGATACCTTGGTTCTCAAAAACTGAGGGAAATACTTACGCTGCTTTGCTGCATCACCCTTTCCTCTTCAAGGGAAAACCAACGCATGCTCAAGAGGTAGCAAGAAGGATTTCTGGCGCCGTTGCCGGGGAGATCTATGCCAAGTCAAGACATACCAAGTACCCATCACAACTCTTATCCTTTGCATTACATTATTTTCCATTTGCCTCTCGTTTCCTCTCCCCCACTTCACCCTTGTCATTTTATTCACCCTCTCTTTCCGTTCGCTTTTTCCTCGCTTGTTTGCTTGTTTGTTGGATTGCTTGCTTGTCACGATGGCTCAAGATAATACTAAATTGTGTGACTTTGCCAATACCAACAATAATGATTTTATTAGCACTCTGATTGCTCCTCTTACCGATGCCGAATCTTGTGAGATTAATACTGATTTGCTGAATCTTGTCACAAAAGATCCGTTTTCTGGCCGTCCTAGTGAAGATGCCGCTACCCATCTAAACAACTTTGTTGATTTGTGTGATATGCAAAAGAAGAAAGATGTGGATAATGATATTGTTAAACTTAAGCTATTTCTGTTTTCGCTTAGAGATCATGCTAAAGCTTGGTTTTCGTCTTTGCCTTAAAATAGTATTGATTCATGGAATAAGTGCAAAGATGCTTTTATCTCTAAGTATTTTCCTCCCGCTATGATCATATCTCTTAGAAACGATATTATGAATTTTAAGCAACTTGATCATGAGCATGTTGCACAATCTTGGGAGAGGATGAAATTAATGATACGTAATTGCCCTACACATGGTTTGAATTTATGGATGATTATACAAAAAATTTATGCCGGATTGAATTTCGCTTCTAGAAATCTTTGAGATTCGGCCGCGAGAGGCACTTTTATGGAAATCACTTTAGGAGAAGCTACCAAACTCCTAGATAATATTATGGTTAATTATTCTCAATGGCACACTGAAAGATCTACTAGTAAAAAGGTGCGTGCAATTGAAGATATTAATGTTTTGAGTGGAAAGATGGATGAACTTATGAAATTGTTTGCTAATAAGAGTACTCCTATTGATCCCTATGATATGCCTTTGTCTACTTTGATTGAGAATAATAATGAATCTTTGGATGTGAATTTTGTTGGTAGGAACAATTTTGGTAACAACGCGTATAGATGTAATTTTAATTCTAGGCCGTTTCCTAGTAATTCCTCTAATAATTATGGTAATTCCTACAACAATTATTATGGAAATTATAATGAGATCCCCCCTGATTTTGAATCTAATATTAAAGAATTTATTAGTTCGCAAAAGAGTTTCAATGCTTTGATTGAAAATTGTCTAAGATTGATGAGTTGGCTAGGAACATGGATAGAATTTCTACAACAATTATTATGGAAATTATAATGAGATCCCCTCTGATTTTGAATCTAATATTAAAGAATTTATTAGTTCGCAAAAGAGTTTCAATGCTTTGATTGAAAATTGTCTAAGATTGATGAGTTGGCTAGGAACGTGGATAGAATTTCTCTTGATGTTGATTCTTTGAAACTTAGATCTATTCCACCTAAGCATGATATCAATGAGTCTCTCAAAGCTATGAGAATTTCCATTGATGAGTGCAAAGAAAGAACCGCTAGGATGCGTGCAAAAAAAGTTTGCTTTGTGAAAGCGTGTTCTTCTAGTTTCCATGATAATAATGATGAAGGTCTAAAAGTTATTGATGTGTACCCTATTAAATCTTTGTTTTGAAATATGAATCTTGATAATGATGGGAATGTATATGAGTCAACTTTAGTTAGAAGGCGTCCCAATGATTCAAAGTTTTTAGATCTTGATGCAAAAATTGATAAAAGTGGGATTGGAGAGGTCAAAACTTTAAATAGCAATGAACCCACTATCTTGGATTTCAAGGAATTTAATTATGATAATTGCTCTTTGATATATTGTATTTCCTTGTTGCAATCCATGCTAAATTCTCCTCATGCTTATAGTCAAAATAAAGCTTTTACTAAACATATCGTTGATGCTTTAATGCAATCTTACGAAGAAAAACTTGATTTGGAAGTTTCTATCCCTAAAAAACTTTATGAAGAGTGGGAACCTACAATTAAAATAAAAATTAAAGATCATGAATTCTATGCTTTGTGTGATTTGGGTGCTAGTGTTTCCACGATCCCAAAAACTTTGTGTGATTTGCTAGGTTTCCGTGAATTTGATGATTGTTCTGTAAACTTGCACCTTGCGGATTCCACCATTAAGAAACCTATGGGAAGAATTAATGATGTTCTTATTGTTGCAAATAGGAATTATGTGCCCATAGATTTTGTTGTTCTTGATATAGATTGCAATCCTTCATGTCCTGTTATTCTTGGTAGACCTTTCCTTAGAACGATTGGTGCAATTATTGATATGAAGGAAGGGAATATTAGATTCCAATTTCCGTTAAGGAAGGGAATGGAACACTTCCCTAGAAAGAAAATTAAATTGCCATATGAATCTATTATGAGATCCACTTATGGATTGCCTACCAAAGATGGCAATACCTAGATCTATCCTCGCTTTTATGCCTAGCTAGGGGCATTAAACGATAGCGCTTGTTGGGAGGCAACCCAATTTTATTTTTATTCCTTGATTTTTGTTCCTGTTCAGTAATAAATAATTTATCTAGCCTATGTTTTGGTTGTGTTTTTTGTGTTTAATTATTGTTTATGCCAAGTAGAACCGTTGGGAAGACTTGGGGAAAGTCCTTTTGATCTTGCTGTAAAAAAATAGAAACTTTAGCTCTCACGAGAATTGCTGCCATTTTTTTAATGGAGAATGCTATTTAGTTAATTCTTTTTGAAGATGATTAATAGATAAATTCCTCACGTCCAGAAATTTATTTTAGAATTTTGGGGGTTCCATAAGTATTCTAAACCTATAGATTACTACAGACTGTTCTGTTTTTGACAGATTCTGTTTTTCGTGTGTTGTTTGCTTATTTTGATGAATCTATGGCTAGTAATAGAGTTTATGAACCATAGAAAAGTTGGAATACAGTAGGTTTAACACCAATATAAATAAAGAATGATTTCATTACAGTACCTTGAAGTGGTGGTTTGTTTTCTTTTACTAACGGAGCTCACGAAGATTTTCTTTTAAGTTTTGTGTTGTGAAGTTTTCAAGTTTTGGGTAAAGATTTGATGGATTATGGAACAAGGAGTGGAAAGAGCCTAAGATTTGGGCCCAAGGCACCCCAAGGTAAAATACAAGGAGAAACAAAAGCCTAAGCTTGGGGATGCCCCGGAAGGCATCCCCTCTTTGGTCTTCGTCCATCGGTAACTTTACTTGGAGCTATATTTTTATTCGCCACATGATATGTGTTTTGCTTGGAGCGTCTTGTATGATTTGAGTCTTTGCTTTTTAGTTTACCACAATCATCCTTGCTGTACACACTTTTTGGGAGAGACACACATGAATTGTAGAATACTCTATGTGCTTCACTTATATCTTTTGAGTTGGATAATTTTTGCTCTAGTGCTTCGCTTATATGTTTTAGAGCATGGCGGTGGTTCTATTTTATAGAAATAATTGATCTCTCATGCTTCACTTATATCATTTTGAGAGTCCTTTAGAACGGCATGGTAATTCACTTTGGTTATAAATTTTAAGTGCTAAGAGAAGTTTGATGCTTGATAGATTGTTTTGAGATATAAAGGTGGTAATATTAGAGGTGTGCTAGTTGAGTAATTGTGAAATTTATGAATACTTGTGTTGAAGTTGGCAAGTCTCGTAGCATGCACGCATGGTAAACATTATGTGACAAATTTGAAGCATGGGGTGTTCTTTGATTGCTTTCCTTATGAGTGGCGGTCGGGGATGAGCGATGGTCTTTTCCTACCAATCTATCCCCCTAGGAGCATGCGCGTAGTGCTTAGTTTTGATGGCTTGTAGATTTTTGCAATAAGTATGTGAGTTCTTTATGACTAATGTTGAGTCCATGGATTATACGCGCTCTCACCCTTCCGTCATTGCTAGCCTCTTTGGTACCGTGCATTGCCCTTTCTCACCTCGAGAGTTGGTGCAAACTTTGCTGGTGCATCCATACCCCGTGATATGATACGCTCTATCACATATAAGTCTCCTTATATCTTCCTCAAAACAGCCACCATACCTACCTATTATGGCATTTCCATATCCATTTCGAGATATATTGCCATGCAACTTTCCACCGTTCCATTTATTATGACACGCTTCATCATTGTCATATTGCCATGCATGATCATGTAGTTGACATCGTATTTGTGGCAAAGCCACCGTTCATAATTTTTCATACATGTCACTCTTGATTCATTGTATATCCCGGTACACTGCTAGAGGCATTCACATAGAGTCATATTTTGTTCTAAGTATTGAGTTGTAAGTAAAAAGAAGTGTGATGATCATCATTATTAGAGCATTGTCCCAGTGAGGAAAGGATGACGGAGACTATGATTCCCCCACAAGTCGGGATGAGACTCCCGATGAAAAATAAAAAATAAAAAAAGAGAAAAGAGGCCAAAAGAAAAAAAAAAGAAAAAAAGGCCCAAATAAAAAAATAGAAAAAAGAAGAAAAAAGAGAGAAAAAGAGAGAAGGGACAATGTTACTATGCTTTTTCCACACTTGTGCTTCAAAGTAGCACCATGATCTTCATGATAGAGAGTCTCTTATTTTGTCACTTTCATATACTAGTGGGATTTTTTCATTATAGAACTTGGCTTGTATATTCCAATGATGGGCTTCCTCAAATTCCCTAGGTCTTCGTGAGCAAGCGAGTTGGATGCACACCCACTTAGTTTCTTTGATGAGCTTTCATATATTTATAGCTCTAGTGCATCCGTTGCATGGCAATCCCTACTCCTTGCATTGACATCAACCGGTGGGCATCTCCATAGCCCATTGATTAGCCGCGTCAATGTGAGACTTTCTCCCTTTTGTCTTCTCACACAACCACAATCATCATATTCTATTCCACCCATAGTGCTATGTCCATGGCTCATGCTCATATATTGCGTAAAAGTTGAAAGAGTTTGAAAAGGCTAACTATGAAACAATTGCTTGGTTTGTCATCGGGGTTGTGCATGATGAGAGCATTTTGTGTGACGAAAATGAAGCATGGCCAAACTATATGATTTTGTAGGGATAAGTTTTCTTTGGCTATGGTATTTTGATAAGACATAATTGCTTGATTAGCATACCTGGAGTATTACTATTTTTATGTCAACAATAAACTTTTATCTTGAATCTCTCAGATCTGAACATTCATGCCACAATAGAGAAAAATATATTGTAGAAAGCATTCCACATCAAAAGTTCTGTTTTTATCATTTTCCTACTCGAGGATGAGCAGGAATTAGGCTTGGGGATGCTTGATACGTCTCCAACATATCTATAATTTTTGATTGTTCCATGCTATCATATATTCTGTTTTGGATGTTTAATGGGCTTATTTATACACTTTTATATTATTTTTGGGACTAACCTATTAACCAGAGGCCCAACCCAAATTGCTGTTTTTTGCCTATTTTAGTGTTTCATAGAAAAAGAATATCAAACGGAGTCCAAACGGAATGAAACCTTCGGGAGCGTGATTTTTGGAACAAACGTGATCCAGAGGACTTGGAGTGGACGTCAAGCAACCAACGAGGTGGCCACAAGGCAGGGGGGCATGCCCTCCCCCATCGTGGCTCAACCGACCTACTTCTTCCTCCTATATATATATATATATATATATATATATATATATATATTCACATACCCCGAAAACATCCAGGAGCACCACGAAACCCTATTTCCACCAACGCAACCTTCTGTACCCAAGAGATCCCATCTTGGGGCCTTTTCCGGAGCTCCGCCGTAGGGGGCATTGATCACGGAGGGCCTCTACATCAACTCCATGGCCCCTCCGATGATGTGTGAGTAGTTTACTTCAGACCTTCGGGTCCATAGTTATTAGCTAGATGACTTCTTCTCTCTCTTTGGATCTCAAACAAAGTTCTCCTCTATTTTCTTGGAGATCTATTCGATGTAATCTTCTTTTTCAGTGTGTTTGTCGAGACCCGATGAATTGTGGGTTTATGATCTAGACTATCTATGAACAATATTTGAATCTTCTCTGAATTCTTTTATGTATGATTGGTTATCTTTGCAAGTCTCTTCAAATTATCAGTTTGCTTTGGCCTACTAGATTGATCTTTCTTGCAATGGGGGAAGTGCTTAGCTTTGGGTTCAATCTTGCGGTGCTCGATCCCAGTGACAGTAGGGGAAATGACACGTATTGTATTGTTGCCATCGAGGATAAAAAGATGGGGTTTATATCATATTGCATGAGTTTATCCCTCTACATCATGTCATCTTGCTTAAAGCGTTACTCCATTCTCATGAACTTAATACTCTAGATGCATGCTGGATAGCGGTCGATGTGTGGAGTAATAGTAGTAGATGCAGGCAGGAGTCGGTCTACTTGTCACGGATGTGATGCCTATATACATGATCATACCTAGATATTCTCATAACTTTGCTCAATTCTATCAATTGCTCGACAGTAACTTGTTCACCCACCGTAATACTTATGCTATCTTGAGAGAAGCCACTAGTGAAACCTATGGCCCCCGGGTCTATTTTCCATCATACAAGTTTCCAATCTATTTTATTTTGCAATCTTTACTTTCAATTTATATCATAAAAATACCAAAAATATTTATCTTATTATCATTATCTCTATCAGATACCACTCTTGCAAGTGGCCGTGAAGGGATTGACAACCACTTTATCGCGTTGGTTGCGAGGTTCTTATTTGTTTGTGTAGGTACGAGGTGACTCACACGTGGTCTCCTACTGGATTGATACCTTGGTTCTCAAAAACTGAGGGAAATACTTACGCTGCTTTGTTGCACCACCCTTTCCTCTTCAAGGGAAAACCAACGCATGCTCAAGAGGTAGCAGATTACTATTGGAGGTTTTGAATTCCCTCTTCCTACTGTCCAGAAGAAATATGATATTCTTATTGCTGGGGACATGCATATCCCCGTTGAGGTAACCTAGTGTTATTCGAAAATTCTCCAGTTTCATGTTATTCGGAAAGAGTTTGTTAACAAGACTTGATCAACCTTGTTAGTGGATTCCTTTTGATGAGCACGAGATGGATGAAGTTAGAAAGCACAACTCTCTGTACCGTCCTTTTACTTTCTGTTATTTAGATTTAATAAAGCAAAAAATAGTATTTTCTGTCCGTTTTTTGAATTATCCTCGCAATAAATATACCCTGAAAATAAAAGTTCTCCAAATGTCCTGAAAATGAAATATGATTTTTTTGTAGAATATTTAAGAATTTCTGGCACTGAGAACGCACTAGGGGGCCCCACCATTTGGCTACGAGGGCACATGGCGCGCCCACCCCCCTCGGGTGTGCCCCTGCCTCGTGGGCCCCACATGGACCCCCTCCACTTACTCCATCACCCACTCACTTCGTCTTCCTCCAGAAAAAAAATCCTCCCATAGCTCAAACCCGTGTTCTAGCTCATCTTGCTGCCATTTTCGATCTCTTCGCTCAAAGCTCCATTCACAAAACTGTTTTGGGGGATTGTTCTTCGGTATGTGACTCCTCCAATGGTGCAATTCGTTTTTGTTCTAGTGATTTATTTATTGCAAGTTTTTGCTGCTAAGGTGACCCTGTTCTTGAGCTTGCATGTCAAATTTATATGGTCCAAAGTAGTTTTAATGCATGATATAGCCTCTAGGCACTTGTGGGAGTAGTTGCTATCAATCTTGTTGAGTTTGGTTCACTTTTATTTTGAGTCACTAAAATTTTAGAACTTTTTCAGAGAAAGAAAATGATGAAGAGATTGTTGAGGGGCTCTTCGAGTCGAAGCTCGAAGGATAAGCAGAATGAGGAGAATAAAAAGCCCAAATACAATCTTCCTCGCACTGCGGAGGTTCGACCATGTGAATGGCCTTGTGATGCGTTCTTGAGAGCCGCCGGAATTTACGATGACTTTTATTACTTGGCTGAGAATGCAGGCTTCACCGACTTCCTCCACGACCAGCGCGAACGGTATCTCCTACTCACTAATACTTTCGTGCAAATTTTTATTTCCATGCTAAGAAATCACCACCTTTAGTGGAGTTTCACTTATATGACGAGGTTAAGGAGATGTCACTCCATGATTTTTGTCGGGTCTGCAAGATACCCTTTGTGGGCAGCATCGAGGAACCACATCGTAGTGATATGGAGGGATTTATTGATAGAATTTCTGTAGGGGAAACGAGGAAAGTTTCCAATGCAAGAATTACTAATATACATTTTCCTGTTCTACGTTACTTTGCGGTATTTGCTAGTAGATGCTTAATTGATCGCGGGAACAGTGGAAATCTTAGAGCTCCTGCTCTTGTCATTTTGCGCCATGCTTTGTTTCGTGATACAACTTTCAGCTTAGGCGCTATTGTTGCTAAACGATTAAGTCTGAACCGTACAAAGGGCCCCATCTTCGGAGACATCTTTGCTTCACGCCTTGCTAAACACTTTGAGATACCTATTAGGCATTATGAGAAAGAGGAAAAGTTGTTGCCCCCTATTTTTCTAGATTATAAGAGTATGGTAGCACATGAATTTATTGTTAAAAATAAGAAGAAGATGCTTAAGTATAATTTGATATTTGATAAAACTCACTGTGAGACTATTACCTTGCCTGCACCTTCTTTGTTTAACCTAGTTTCAGGCACGTACCTCATCTTATCCGAGGCCATTTATGCATACTGGAGGCTGACACAAGTCCCATAGCCTGAGCCTGAGCCACCACTTGACCCTTATCGACAGTCTGTTTATTAGTGGGATCCAGAGGAGATCGCCAACCAGTGGCACCCTGTGGACCCTCCTCAGTACACCGGAGAGAGTAGCTTCGATCCGTGGGCATAGACCAACTTAGACCAAAAGCCTAAGCTTGGGGGAGTACGTATTTCTCACCAACATTACATTCAAGTTCACACACTCATTCTAGTTGTTGGTGCTCACACTTTTTCATTGTACTATCCATGCTAGTTTATTTTCTTTTCTAAGCCTTCTTCTTGTGTGTTTGTAAAACCTTAAGAAAAACCAAAATAAATAGTTGTAGCTTTTAGCTAGTTTACTTTCCATGCCTGTAGTAGTAATTAAAAGAAAACCCAAAAATATTTCTCGTTCTTCTTTTGCTTGTTGGGAGCTTTCCCGTGTAAATAGTTTTATTTCTTTTCTTATTCTTTGGGGGTCGAGAGGAAAAGACCATGATGAAAATGTTGAGTGGCTCTCATATGCATTATTGTTGATTTAACCAAGATCCCATATTACCTTGTCTTCTCTCTGCTACCTCTTGAGCACTGCGTTGGTCTTCCCTTGAAGAGGAAAGGGTGGTGCAGTAAAGCAGCATAAGTATTTCCCTCAGTTTTTGAGAACCAAGGTATCAATCCAGTAGGAGACCACGCGCGAGTCACCTCGTACCTGCACACACAAATAAGAACCTTGCAACCAACGTGATAAAGGGGTTGTCAATCCCTTCACGACCACTTGCAAGAGTGAGATCTGATAGAGATGATAATAATAAGATAAATATTTTTGGTATTTTTATGATATAGATTGAAAGTAAAGATTGCAAAATAAAATAGATTGGAAACTTGTATGATGGAGAATAGACCCGGGGGCCATAGGTTTCACTAGTGGCTTCTCTCAAGATAGCATAAGTATTACGGTGGGTGAACAAATTACTGTCGAGCAATTGATAGAAAAGCAAATAATTATGAGAATATCTAGGCATGATCATGTATATAGGCATCACGTCCGTGATAAGTAGACCGAAACGATTCTGCGTCTACTACTATTACTCCACACATCGACTGCTATCCAGCATGCATCTAGAGTATTAAGTTCATAAGAACAGAGTAACGCCTTACGCAAGCTGACATGATGTAGAGGGATAAACACATGCAATATGATATAAACCCCATCTTTTTATCCTTGATGGCAACAATACAATACGTGTCGTTTCCCTTCCTGTCACTGGGATCGAGCACCGCAAGATTGAACCCAAAGCTAAGCACTTCTCCCATTGCAAGAAAGATCAATCTAGTAGGCCAAACCAAACTGATAATTCGAAGAGACTTGCAAAGATAAACCAATCATACATAAAAGAATGCAGAGAAGATTCAAATATTGTTCATAGATAATCTGGATCATAAACCCACAATTCATCGGATCTCGACAAACACACCGCAAAAGAAGATTACGTCGAATAGATCTCCAAGAGAATCGAGGAGAACTTTGTATTGAGATCCAAAGAGAGAGAAGAAGCCATCTAGCTACTAGCTATGGACCCGGAGGTCTGAAGTAAACTACTCGCACATCATCGGAGGGGCCATGGAGTTCATGTAGAGGCCCTCTATGATCAACCCTCTATGATCAATGCCCCCTCCGGCGGAGCTCTGGAAAAGGCCCCAAGATGGGATCTCTTGGGTACAAAAGGCTGCAGCGGTGGAATTAGGTTTTCGCGGTGGTCCTGGATGTTTGCGGGGTATATGGATATATATAGGAGGAAGAAGTAGGTCGGTGGAGCAGCGAGGGGCCCACTAGGGTGGAGGGCGCGCCCAGGGGGTGGGCGCGCCCCCTGCCTCGTGGCCTCCTCGATTGTTTCTTGACGTCCACTCCAAGTCTCCTGGATCACGTTTGTTCCAAAAATAACGCCCCCGATGGTTTCATTCCATTTGGACTCCGTTTGATATTCCTTTTCGGCGAAACTCTAAAATAGGCAAAAAAACAATTTGGGCTGGGCCTCCGGTTAATAGGTTAGTCCCAAAAATAATATAAAAGTGTAAAAATAAGCCCATTAACATCCAAAATAGATAATATAATAGCATGGAACAATAAAAAATTATAGATACGTTGGAGACATATCAAGCATCCCCAAGCTTAATTCCTGCTCGTCCTCGAGTAGGTAAATGATAAAAACAGAATTTTTGATGTGGAATGCTTCCTAACATATTTCTCAATGTAATTTTTCTTTATTGTAGCATGAATGTTCAGATCCGAAAGATTCAAGATAAAAGTTTAATATTGACATAAAAATAATAATACTTCAAGCGTACTAACTAAGCAATCATGTCTTCTCAAAATAACATGGCTAAAGAAAGTTATCCCTACTAAATCATATAGTCTGGCTTTGCTCTATCTTCATCACACAAAATATTAAATCATGCACAACCCCGATGACAAGCCAAGCAATTGTTTCATAATTTTGATGTTCTCAAACATTTTCAATCTTCACGCAATATATGAGCGTGAGCCATGGATATAGCAGTACGGTGGAATAGAATGGTGGTTGTGGAGAAGACAAAAAAGGAGAAGATAGTCTCACATCAACTAGGCGTATCAACGGGCTATGGAGATGCCCATTAATAGATATCAATGTGAGTGAGTAGGGATTGCCATGCAACAGATGCACTAGAGCTATAAGTGTATGAAAGCTCAACAAAAGAAAGTAAGTGGGTGTGCATCCAACTTGCTTGCTCACGAAGACCTAGGGCAATTTGAGGAAGCCCATCATTGGAATATACAAGCCAAGTTCTATAATGTAAAATTCCCACTAGTTTATGAAAGTGACAACATAAGAGTCTCTCTATCATGAAGATCATGGTGCTACTTTGAAGCACAAGTGTGGAAAAAGGATAGTAACATTGTCCCTTCTCTCTTTTTCTCTCATTTATTTTTTATTTGGGCCTTCTTATCTTTTTTTCTTATTTTTTTGGCCTCTTTATTTATTTCTTTTTCCGTCCGGAGTCTCATCCCGACTTGTGGGGGAATCATAGTCTCCATCATCCTTTCCTCACTTGGGACAATGCTCTAATAATGATGATCGTCACACTTCTTTTTTACTTACAACTCAAGAATTAGAACAAAATATGACTCTATGTAAAATATGTATTACAGGACAAGGTGCATTTAATGCATCGCTTAGGTGTCCTCTTGCTTTATCGGGAATGGGGGCGAGGCCTGGCCCGTCCGTCGCCGCTCCTCCTCGCTTCGACACGTGCCTCAGCCAGGGACGCGTGCGGTGCCATGTAGGCAGGCAGGCAGCTGAGTTGGCGCGGTGGTGGAGCCTTCACGAAGATCTGCATGCCGCCACACAGGCGCTTGATGAGTTGGCCTGGGAGCTGCATGTTGCCGCACAGGTGCCCGCCCAGCTGGTTGGGCTGGCAACTGCATGTGAACAACGGTGGAAGCTTGGTTGACGTGGGCTTGGCGGTGGCCTTGCCGGCGTCTTTGGCGAGGGCCTTGCCGGGTGGCCCGGCAAGGGTCTCCCTGTGGCGTGTTGTCGTCCCCGGCAAGGATCTTGCTGGGGTTCCGGTGGCCTTCCTTGGCAAGGATCTTGCCGAGAATCGTCGTCTTCTAATCTGATCTTGAATATGTCTACACAAAGATCTTCATGCCACCATAGGGGTGCCTTCCCGAGCCCTGGCCCCACGCTGATGATGGCACTGGGGCCGTGGGCTCAAGGGTGGCTCGCTCTGGTGTGGGGGAGCTGTCCCGGCAAGAGTCTTGCCGGGGCCGCTGTGGCCACCCGGCAAAGGTCTTGCCGGGGGAACTTGCTCCGTCCCTCTGCTCTTTGTGCTCTTGGCCTTGGCGTTGCTTTGATTGTCTTGGGCTTCGATCTTACCTTGGCTCACCTCTCTCGTTCTGCTTGGTGTGGCCGTGGGCGCGGCTCTGACTACCCGTGCACAGGGAAAAGGGGTACAAAGATGCGCCCGTATTTTTGTACACCGACAGGAGCCCCTGAGCCTGGGCCACACATAAGCGCAACACGTTGTTGGGCCAGGCCCAAAACGGTAAGCAGGCAGGCGGGGCGGTTTTTACCGTGGTAAGATTCTTCGTGCGCTCCGCCTCCCACGACCCGCGCGCGTGGCACAGCGTGGAGGGGTGTGCGTGACATGGGCGGCATGCGTGGGACGGTTTCCACATGCATGTGTCACATCGCAGTAAAGAGGCGGCTCGTGTCTTCCCTGTAAAAAGAGGAAGGCGTGGAGGCATGGCTCATTTACTGAGCGGGGTCGGGGTGCGGTCTTCAAGGCGTCCATTCCCCATGATCACGGGGTGGGGAGAGGTTGCCTCACCCGTCCCCTCAGTTATGCACATCTGCCACACGTCTTTTATGCGCTTGTGGTGGCAAACAGTGGAGACGAGAAACCGGGCCGCCGCTGGTTGGGGCGGCGGGTCGGTCCTGATTCCCCACGCCTCCGGTGTCTGGATTGGCCGAGTGGGGCGGCCGAGCCTCAACCCCGTTCCTTTATAAAGAGGAGGAAGGGGGGGATGGCACTCCGCATTCTTCCATCTTCTATCTCCCTCTGCTTCTGCTCCTTCCTCTCACCCGCCATGGAGAAAGGGAATCCTGGTCCTTCAATGGTGGCGGCGAGGGTCGCCGCTCGACAGCGCGTCCCTCTTGCTCCTGAACCCGTGGTGGTGGAACCGACCGCAAGGGGAAGGGGGAGGGGGCGAGGCCGCGGGCGAGGCCATGGCAGAGGCCGTAGCGCTCGGGGAAGAGGAGGACGGGGCGATGCGCCGGCCTCGCCCCTGCCAATGATGCCCTTCCCGATGGAGGGCCACGTTGAAGACCAGCCTTGCGAGTTCTTCATCAGGCTCCGCCGGCCCCCGCGTCATCGTCTTCGTCTCCCCACTCCGTTCGCTCGGGTGATGGAGCGTGCCCCGCCCCAGACCCTCAGGTTGCACATGAGGGGCTGCGGGAACGGGGGCACGCGGGTCGACGTCGACTTCCCGGCTCCTCGAGTTATGTATCTCCGCCGTGGATGGAAGACGTTTGCCCGCATCCACAGCCTGACGGCGGGGCTCGTCCTCTACTTCAAGTTAATGGAGGACGGCCCGCTCTCCATCAAGGTCTTCGGGGACTTGGGAACTCGTCTGAAATGCTGCGTGGAGAGTTCCTCTGATGAAGATTCTGATGATGGAAGCTCGTCCTCGAGCGAGAGCGACGAGGAGGACAACGGGGCGGACAGTGGGGACGAGTCCGACTAGGCGTCGGACGCCCTGCGCCTGGGCGGGTGCGGCAGCAGCACCATCTGCACCTAGCCGCTCCTCTGGCAGAAGCTGGCCGGGGGCAGGGCCATCTCCTTGAACCTTGCGGGGCTGTCTCCTTGGGCCGCTGGTGTCGGGAGGCTGCGGAAGAGGAAGAGGGCAGGCGGCAAGGCCGTCAACTCGGAGTACGCGGGCACAGACGCCTTCATCGCGTATTGTCGGACCTGCCGCCTCGTCTTCCAGCTCCTTTCCCGGCACCGTCATCACCGGCCCGCTCGTGGGTGGCCACCGAGATGTTCTCTTGGTGCTTTCTGCTGCTCGTAGCTTGCCTAGGCGCCCCTTTTGCCCTTTCGCCTCCTTGAGCTGCCTCCTGAGGAGAGGGACAAGAAAGGGATTACGGGCATCTTATCTCTTTTTTAGTTTGTAAGCCTGCGGGCGCTGGTCCGTTTCCTTCTTTCCGAGTAGCTCAGCAGAAGTGCTCATGTGCCTTGCGAACCAAAGGAGGATAGAAAAGGAACAGACAGACGCGCACTCGACCTCTAGGCTAGGGGTTAGTCGCCGCTAAGCACTATCAACCCTAAGCAAGGAAGAGACTCGACCTAGCATGCATGCTATAACTTAGGGCGCCAGCGCTTCATTTATTTATGCTCAGGGTCTGCGCCTGGCTTTGTACAAAGGGGCACATTCCTTGTCGGCAAAGCTTGTACAAAAGGTGGCTTGCCGGGAGGCCCGGCAAGCCGCGCCTTACGGGTAAAACTTGCGAAGATGCTCGATGTTCCAGGAGTTGCTCACTGGGACGGCATCTTCGGTCTCCAGGCGGACTGCGCCAGGCCTGGTGACTCGCTTTACCCAATAAGGGCCTTCCCACTTTGGCGTCAACTTGTTGGAATTCTTGGCCAACTGAACGCGCCGAAGAACAAGGTCGCCTTCCTCAAGGCTTCGGGCATGAACCTTGCGGCTATGATAGCGGCGCAAGGCTTACTGGTAGCATGCTGCTCTCACAGCCGCCCGAGGACGATCTTCCTCAAGGAGTGTCGCGTCATCTTGGCGCAATGGCTCTTGCTCAAGCTCATCATAAGCGAGCACTCGAGGTGACCCGTATATGAGTTCCATGGGGAGAACTGCTTCTGCCCCGTATACCAGGGAAAAAGGCGTCTGGCCGGTGGCTCGATTTGGCGTCATCCTGATCGACCAAAGAACCGCCGGCAACTCGATTTTCCTGCAGGAAGGTGACGAGCACGCCTTCCTATTTGCTGTCGAGGGTGGAGCCTATGATGAAGGGCCCTCCCGTGCCATCCTCCCCAACGGGCACCTTCTTGGTCCGCGGTGGCTCGGCTCTGGATCTCTTGCTCTTGTCGGTAGAGCTCTCTGGCACGTCCTCAATGGTAGCACAACACTCCGAGGAGGTGCGCTTGCCGGAGTGGGTGTGAGAGGTCTTGCCGGGCTCCTTTTTTCCCTCCCAGGCCGTCAGCGGCAGGAGCAGGTGCCTTGACGGCAGCTGCTGCAACTGCTTCCTGGTAGAGTTGGTTGGCGCAGATCAGTGCATCCTTCTTGTCGGAGGGGACAGAGATGATGGTCAACGGCCCGGGCATCTTTAGCATGTTGTAGGTGTAGTGTGACGCCACCATGAACTTGGCCAATGTCGGGCGGCCGAGGATCCCGTTGTAGGGTAAGGGGATCTCGGCCACGTCGAAGACGATCCTCTCCGTCCTGTAGTTTAACTCTCCTCCAAATGTCACGGGCAGTGTGACCTTTCCCTTCGGCTGGCTCCTCCCCGGATTTACCCCTTGAAACGTGCCCATTTCCTCGAGGTCTCCATCAGGGATTTGCAACCTTTTGATCACGACAGGCGAGATCAAGTTCAGGCTGGCCCCGCCGTCAACCAACATCTTGTTCACCCTGAGGTTGCATATTGTTGGCGAGACCAACAATGGCAAACACCCGACCACGGTAGTGCGGTCAGGGTGGTCCTCGGCATCAAATATGAGGGGCGTGCTGGACCACTTCAACGGCTTCTGAGCATCGAACGACGGCTCTGCTGCTGTAATCTCATGCGCCCACTGCTTGAGCTGGCGGTGAGAGGTATGCAGTGAGGCGCCGCCATCGACGCACATGGCCTCCGTAGCCTTCTGGAACCCCTGCTCACCAGACTCGTCGCCCTCGTCGTGATCGTCGTCTTCTTGTTTCTTGTCGCGGCCCCGGGCGGGCCTCTCTTGCTGGTTGTCCTTGCCGGGGCGGCCTCCTTGGCCGCCACGCTTCTTGTCGGATCCCTCAGCACCGTCCTGGTCCTTCTCCTTGTCCTGCCTTTCGTACTCAGCCTTTTGCTTCTCAGCAAGCAGCTTGACTTGTCGGCAGTTCTGGAGGTCATGGCCCTTGGTGCAGTGGATCTTGTAGTATTGCTTGCCGGAGCTTCCTGGCTTGTCGGTAGCCGCCAGGGCCCGGCATGTGGTGCACCCAGCAATGTCCTTGCCGGGGGCGTCTGCCTTGACCTTCTTGCCGGCACCGGTATCGTCAGATCCCTCAACGGCAAGCACTGCCTTGCCTTTGCGTTTCCTATTGCGACGCCGACTCTTCTTCATCGGGATGGCGGCATCTTCATCAGTAGAGTCGGTTTCCGTGCCGGCGTCTTCGCCGGGGTACTTCCTTCCCTCTTCAGCCCGGGCGCACCTATCGGCCAGAACGTAGAGCTCGGCCACATCCTTAACCTTGGTCATCGCCAGCTCCTCGCGCATCTTGCAATTGCGTACGTTCTAGTGGAACACGCTAATCACAGCGGCGGGATGAACGTCGGGGATGTTGTACTGCACCCGGCTGAATCTTTGGATGTACTTGCGCAGGGTCTCCCCTTCCTTCTGGGGAATGATATGCAGATCACTGGCCTGGCCATGAGCTTGGTGGCCTCCTATGAAGGCGCCAACGAACTCATGGCACATATCTGACCAGGAAGAAATGGAATCCGCCGACAAGTGCATCAACCAAGACATCACATTGGGCTTGAGCCCCAGCGAGAAATAGTTGGCAAGCACCTTGTCGTCGCGAGCCCCAGCGGCCCGCATCACGATGGTGTAGATGCTGAGGAACTCGGACGGGTGGGTCTTGCTGGTGTACTTCTCGTCGACGTCGGGCTTGAACATGCAATGGGATGGCCACTGGAACTGCCTCAGCTCACGGGTAAAAGCCGGGCAACCCACCTCATAAGGTAGGCCGCCAGGCCCCCCGGTGTCGGGTGGTCCATAGCGGGTCCCACCCGCTTGTCCGACTGGCGGCGCGTTTCGTGCTGGCGCTCGACGGTGGTTCGAGCGTCTTCGTGAGCTCGCTCCCGAAGGACCTGGCGCTGGTCGCGGAGGGTCCGCGGGTCGGACGACGCTATGGAGATGTTATCACAAGCGTCGTCGCGACGGGCCGATGCCCGCGGCGGCTGGCGAGGAGGAGGAGAGTGCACCGTGGCCGTAGCTCCCCCGGTTCTCCCAGCGCCAGCATGTGGTGGCTCGGTGGAGCGCCGGCCCGAGGGCCCTGCCGGTCGCGGATCATCTTTGTTTGCGACGGCGACGAGGCTCCGGATGGTGGCCCTCCACTTGTCGAGCTTCTCTGCAGTAGGAGGGAAGTCGAGGAGCAGTTGTGTGCGTGCCAAAGCTTCGGCTGGCGTGGACGGCGGCGACAGCTGCGTGGATCGCGGCGCGCTTCGACTTCTAACTACGTTAGAAGGAGCTCCGTCACGACCCAGCGGCTGCGCGCCATTTTCGTCAGTGCTTCGGTGAGCGTGCTGAACCCCCTCATCTTGCCGATGACGCACAGGGCTCTTCCCACGGCGGTGCCCAGGGTCACCATCGTGGTGACGCTGCTCGACGCGCACACCATGGGAAGAACGCGTGGTGGTCGCCGGTGTAGGCGTCCTGGAGGTCGCCGCGCCGCCTGGAGTCGGCACAACGACGCCCCTGGAGGGCCCCGTGCCACCTGCTGGGGCCCCAGCTTCGTCCTTGGGTCCGGCGTTGTGTGGCTGGTCGTATGGTGCGCGAACGACGCCGCTCGCCAGGCTCCGACTGCCCGGGCGATGCTGGTGCTCGTGGGCCGCGGCCCGGGTCCTGTCTACGACCGGTTCGCTGCTCGTCCGCACCGGCACGGGTCGTTCGGCTCCCAACGAATGGACCGCCGTGGCCGTCCTCTTCTTAGGGGCCATGGCGACGAAGAACTCCTAGGCTAACTACTAGACAAGATTCTCACAATCGCACACCCCTACCTGGCGCGCCAAGGATGTCAATGTGGAACGACACCTATGGGATCACAAGAATCCCTACTACGGTTGCCGGGGCGCAGGGTTGCGAGGAGAGCAGGGCTAGTAGACAGCACAAGGATCGTTTACCCAGGTTCGGGCCGCGAGGATGCGTAAAACCCTAGTCCTGCTTTGGTGGGTGTATTTCTCAGAGTTCTTGAGCTCTCGAACTAGCTGTGGTCAGCGTATTGTTCGAAAGAGCCGAATCCCTCTCCTCGTCGCCTCGGGCCTCCTTTTATAGGAAAAAAGGGGTTGCCACAGTGGCACACAGGAGGTGGAAAGGTCTACAGTGGCACGAGGTTATCCCTCGTATTAGAGGACAAGATGCATTTAATGCATCGCTTAGGTGTCCTCTTACTTTATCGGGGACGGGGGCGAGGCCCGTCCCGTCCGTCGCCGCTCCTCCTCGCTTCGACACGTGCCTCGGCCAGGGACGCATGCGGTACCATGTAGGCAGGCAGGCAACTGAGTTGGCGCGGTGGTGGAGCCTTCACGAAGATATGCATGCCGCCACGCAGGCGCTTGATGAGTTGGCCTGGGAGCTGCATGTTGCCGCGCAGGTGCCCGCCCAGCTGGTTGGGCTGGCAGCTGCATGTGAATGGCGGTGGAAGCTTGGTTGACGTGGGCTTGGCGGTGGCCTTGCCGGCGTCTTTGGAGAGGGCCTTGCCGGGTGGCCCGGCAAGGGTCTCGCCGTGGCATGTTGTCGTCCCCGGCAAGGATCTTGCCGGGGGTCTGGTGGCCTTCCTTGGCAAGGATCTTGTCGAGAATCGTCGTCTTCTAATCTGATCTTGAATATGTCTTCACAAAGATCTTCATGCCACCACAGGGGTGCCTTCCCGAGCCCTGGCCCCACGCTGATGATGGTACTGGGGCCGTGGGCTCAAGGGTGGCCCGCTCTATTGGTGTGGGGAGAGCTGTCCCGCAAGAGTCTTGCCGGGGCCGCTGAGGCCACCCGGCAAGGGTCTTGCCGGGGGAACTTGCTTCGTCCCTCTGCTCTTTGTGGTCTTGGCCTTGGCGTTGCTTTGATTGTCTTGGGCTTCGATCTTACCTTGGCTCACTTCCCTTGTTCTGCTTGGTGTGGCCGTGGGCGCGACTCTGACTGCCCATGCACAGGGAAAAGGGGTACAAAGATGCACCCCTATTTTTTTACACCGATAACCGTGCTCTAAAAGATATAAGTGAAGCACTAGAGGGAAAACTATATAGCTCAAAAGATATAAGTGAAGCACATAGAGTATTCTAATAAATTCTAATTCATGTGTGTCCCTCTCAAAAGGTGTGTACAACAAGGATGATTGTGGTAAGCTCAAAAGCAAAGACTCAAATCATACAAGACGCTCCAAGCAAAACACATATCATGTGGCGAATAAAAATATAGCTCCAAGTAAAGTTACCGATGAACGAAGACAAAAGAGGGGATGCCTTCCGGGGCATCCCCAAGCTTAGGCTTTTTGGTGTCCTTGTATTTTACCTTGGGGTGCGATGGGCATCCCCAAGCTTAGGCTCTTGCCACTCCTTGTTCCATAATCCATCAAATCTTTACCCAAAACTTGAAAACTTCACAACACAAAACTTAACAAGAGAATCTCGTGAGCTCCATTAGCGAAAGAAAACAAAACGCCACTTCAAGGTACTGTAATGAACTCATTATTTATTTATATTGGTGTTAAACCTACTGTATTCCAACTTCTCTATGGTTCTATAAACTCTTTTACTAGCCATAGATTCATTAAAATAAGCAAACAACACACGAAAAACAGAATCTGTCAAAAACAGAACAGTCTGTAGTAATGTGTAACTAACGCAAACTTCTGGAACCCCAAAAATTCTAAAATAAATTGCTGGACGTGAGTAATTTATCTATTAATCATATGCAAAAAAATTAACTAAATAGCTCTCTCCAATAAAAAATGGCAGCAATTCTCGTGAGCGCTAAAGTTTCTGTTTTTGACAGCAGGATCAAAAAGACTTTCCCCAAGTCTTCTCAACGGTTCTACTTGGCACAAACACTAATTAAACACAAAAAAACAACCAAAACAGAGGCTATATAAATTATTTATTACTAAACAGGAGCAAAAATCAAGGAATAAAAATAAAATTGGGTTGCCTCCCAACAAGCGCTATCGTTTAACGCCCCTAGCTAGGCATAAAAGCAAGGATAGATCTAGGTATTGCCATGTTTGGTAGTCAATTCTTCAATAAGACACCTATAACCCCTAGGAGTCTCTTTCTTTTTATTAATAATCTAAATCCTAGGCACAAAATCAAGAAAAACATTTGTAGCAAAAGGTTCCTTAAGGATAGCAAGAAAGTTGGGGTGAACACTTATGGATTTGAGGTCCGCATTTCCCTTACTAGAAGTTTCACCCTTAATTTTAGGAACATACATCAATTTGGCAATCTTAGCATTAGAAGGAGTGTTTTTCACGGAAGAAAAGGCAGATCCTAGGTTGGTAATAATATCCTCAATTTTATCAATTCTAGTGGAATCTTGATCTATCTTTTCATTAACCATAGGTTCCTTTTCTTTAAAAAATTTAAGAGCCACTCCTACCTTAGATCCGTATTGGGTAACTTGGTTGTGGATCTTTCTATCCAAATTTTCAATCAACTCTATGGTAGCAACTTTATTTTCAATAATTTCAAGCCTTTGCATCACATGTTCCAAAGTTAAAGTAGTTCCATTAACCAAAAGAGGTGGTGGGCCAAACAAATCTGTCATAGCATTATAAGAATCAAAAGTATGGCTACCCAAGAAATTTCCTCCGGTAATGGTATCAAGAATATATCTATTCCAAGGTGTGATGCCTACATAAAAATTGCGAAGAAGAACAGAAGTAGATTGCTTCCTAGTAGATCTATTTTGCGCATTGCAAATTCTATACCAAGCATCTTTTAGATTTTCTCCCTCCCTTTGTTTAAAATTAAGAACTTCATTCTCGGGAGAGAAGGGAGTAGATAAAGGACTAGCCATAACGACGAGTCAAGCAAAAAAAGGCGAACGGAAAAGAGAGGGCGAATAAAACGGCAAGGGTGAAGTGGGGGAGAGGAAAACGAGAGGCAAATGGCAAATAATGTAATGCGAAGGATAAGAGTTGTGATGGGTACTTGGTATGTCTTGACTTGGCGTAGATCTCCCCGGCAACGGCGCCAGAAATCCTTCTTGCTACCTCTTGAGCACTGCGTTGGTCTTCCCTTGAAGAGGAAAGGGTGGTGCAGTAAAGCAGCGTAAGTATTTCCCTCAGTTTTTGAGAACCAAGGTATCAATCCAGTAGGAGACCACGCGCGAGTCACCTCGTACCTACACACACAAATAAGAACCTCGCAACCAACGCGATAAAGGGGTTGTCAATCCCTTCATAGCCACTTGCAAGAGTGAGATCTGATAGAGATGATAATAATAAGATAAATATTTTTGGTATTTTATGATATAGATTGAAAGTAAAGATTGCAAAATAAAATAGATTGGAAACTTGTATGATGGAGAATAGACCCGGGGGGCATAGGTTTCACTAGTGTCTTCTCTCAAGATAGCATAAGTATTATGGTGGGTGAACAAATTACTGTCGAGCAATTGATAGAAAAGCGAATAATTATGAGAATATCTAGGCATGATCATGTATATAGGCATCACGTCCGTGACAAGTAGACCGAAACGATTCTGCATCTACTACTATTACTCCACACATCGACCGCTATCTAGCATGCATCTAGAGTATTAAGTTCATAAGAACATAGTAACGCCTTAAGCAAGATGACATGATGTAGAGGGATAAACTCATGCAATATGATATAAACCCCATATTTTTATCCTCGATGGCAACAATACAATACATGCCGTTTCCCTTTCTGTCACTGGGATCGAGCACCGCAAGATTGAATGCTAAGCTAAGCACTTCCCCATTGCAAGAAAGATCAATCTAGTAGGCCAAACCAAACTGATAATTCAAAGAGACTTGCAAAGATAAACCAATCATACATAAAAGAATTCAGAGAAGATTCAAATATAGTTCATAGATAATCTGGATCATAAACCCACAATTCATCGGATCTCGACAAACACACCGCAAAAGAAGATTACATCGAATAGATCTCCAAGAGAATCGAGGAGAACTTTGTATTGAGATCCAAAGAGAGAGAAGAAGCCATCTAGCTACTAGCTATGGACCCGAAGGTCTGAAGTAAACTACTCACACATCATCGGAGGGGCCATGGAGTTGATGTAGAGGCCCTCCATGATCAATGCCCCCTCCGGCAGAGCTCCGGAAAAGGCCCCAAGATGGGATCTCTTGGGTACAAAAGGTTGCGGCGGTGGAATTAGGTTTTTGTGGTGGTCCTGGATGTTTGCGGGGTATATGGATATATATAAGAGGAAGAAGTAGGTCAGTGGAGCAACGAGGGGCCCATGAGGGTGGAGGGCGTGCCCAGGGGGTGGGTGCGCCCCCTGCCTCGTGGCCTCCTCGATTGTTTCTTGACGTCCACTCCAAGTCTCCTGGATCACATTTGTTCCAAAAATAACGTGCCCGAAGGTTTCATTCCGTTTGGACTCCGTTTGATATTCCTTTCCGGCGAAACTCTAAAATAGGCAAAAAACAACAATTTGGGCCAGGCCTCCGGTTAATAGGTTAGTCCCAAAAATAATATAAAAGTGTAAAAATAAGACCATTAACATCCAAAATAGATAATATAATAGCATGGAACAATAAAAAATACAGATACATTGGAGACGTATCACTCCCTTGTATAAAATGCTTGCCGATTCCAGCTTAGTCCAATGCACGTACACTATTATTATTATCCACACCGTTCGGTCATGCGAGTGAAAGGCAATAATTACGATATATGATGGACTGAATGAGATGTGATAAGCTGGTATGAACTCGACCTATCTTGTTTTTGAAAATAGGATTAGTTCATCGTTCCTGATTCAGCCTATTATGAATGAAACATGTTTGCAATGACAATTAGATATTATAGTTGCCCATGCCATGCTTAATTAGCTAGGAGTTTATAATGGTTTACCTTGCATGCCAACATGCTATTAAAATGGTTGTGATGTGGTATGATAGGGTGGTATCCTCCTTTGAACGATTCGAGTGGCTTGACTTGGCACATGTTCACGCATGTAGTTGAAACAAAATTAACATAGCCTCCACGATATTTATGTTCACGGTGATTTATATCCTACTCATGCTTGCACTCATTTTTGATTAATCTTAATGCATGTCCATGACTGTTGTCACTCTCTAGTTGGTCGCTTCCCAGTCTCTTTCTAGCCTTCACTTGTACTAAGCGGGAATACTGCTTGTGCATCCACTTCCATAAACCCCAAAGTTATTCCATATGAGTCCAGCATACCTTCCTATATGCAGTATTTACCCGCCGTTCCAAGTAAATTTGTATGTGCCAAACTCTAAACCTTCAAATGAAATTATGTTTTGTATGCTCGAATAGCTCATGTATCAACTAGGGCTGTCTATATCTTCCATGCTAGGTGGGTTATTCTCACGATGAGTGGACTCCGCTCATCATTCATGAGAAAATGGCTGGTAACCGGGATGCCCAGTCCCATGCTCAAATAAATCAAAATAATTACAAACAAAACTCCCCAGGATTGTTGTTAGTTGGACGACACCCGTTGTTTCGGACAAGCCATGGATTGATGTTTGTTGGTGGTGGGGGAGTATAAACTTTACCATCCTGTTTGGGAACCGCCTATAATGTGTGTAGCATGGAAGATATCGAGATCTCTTGGTTGTTATGTTGACAATGAAAGTATGCCACTCAAAATATTATTTATCTCTATATTAAAACTCGAGCTCTGGCACCTCTGCAAATCCCTGCTCCCCTCTGTGAAGGGACGATCTATTTACTTTTATGTCGAGTCATCATCCTCTTATTAAAAAGCACCAGTTGGAGAGCACCCCTGTCATTCGCATGCATTGCTATTAATTTACATTGAGTGTGACTGTGACTGGATCTCTTTTACCATGAATTACAATGTCTAGTCAGTCCTTGATCTTCAGGGGTGCTCAGCATTTATGTTTTGCGGTCTCAGAAAGGGCTTGCGAGATACCATCTTGTTATATCATGTTATGATTGTTTTGAGAAAGTATTGTCATCCGAGATTCATTATTATTCCTCGCTAGTTGATTATGCCATTGATATGAGTAAACATGAGACCTAAATTATTGTGAATATGGTTAAACTTGAATGTTGGCTTTACATATTTGTAACAACAAGATCAAACAGAGTTTGTAAAAGTTTTTCTTTATCACTTTTAGTTTGTCAACTGAATTGCTTGAGGACAAGCAAATGTTTAAGCTTGGGGGAGTTGATACGTCTCCAATGTATCTACTTTTCCAAACACTTTTGCCCTTGTTTTGGACTCTAACTTGCATGATTTGAATGGAACTAACTCGGACTGACACTGTTTTCAGCAGAACTACCATGGTGTTATTTTTGTGCAGAAATAAAAGTTCTTGGAATGACCTGAAAATCTACTGAGACACGTGTTGGAATTAATGAAAAATATTGGCGAAATAATCAGCATCAGGGGCCCACACCCTGTCCACGAGGTGTAGGGTGCGTCCCTGCCTCGTGGCCCCCCTGGGACTCCACCGACCTCAACCCCAACTCCATATATTCACTTTCGGGGAGAAAAAAACCAGAGAGAAGGATTCATCGCGTTTTACAATACAGAGCCGCCGCCAAGCCCTAATCTTCCTCGGGAGGGCTGATCTGGAGTCCGTTCGGGGCTCCGGAGAGGGAATCCGTTGCAATCATCATCAACAACCATCCTCCATCACCAATTTCATGATGCTCACCGTCGTGCGTGAGAAATCTCATCGTAGGCTTGCTGGACGGTGATGGGTTGGATGAGATTTACCATGTAATCGAGTTAGTTTTGTTAGGGTTTGATCCCTAGTATCCATTATGTTCTAAGATTGATGTTGCTATGACTTTGCTATGCTTAATGCTTGTCACTAGGGCCCGAGTGCCATGATTTCAGATCTGAACCTATTATGTTTTCATTAATATATGTGAGTTCTTGATCCTATCTTGCAAGTCAATAGTCACCTACTATGTGTTATGATCCCGCAACCCCAAAGTGACAATAATCGGGACCACTCCCGGTGATGACCGTAGTTTGAGGAGTTCATGTATTCACTAAGTGCTAATGCTTTGGTCTGGTACTCTATTAAAAGAAGGCCTAAATACCCCTTAGTTTCCAATAGGACCCCGCTGCCACGGGAGGGTAGGACAAAAGATGTCATGCAAGTTCTTTTCCATAAGCACGTATGACTATATTCGGAATACATGCCTACATTACATTGATGAACTGGAGCTAGTTCTGTGTCACCCTATGTTATAACTGTTGCATGAGGAATCACATCCGACATAATTATCCATCATTGATCCATATCCTACGAGCTTTTCACATATTGTCTTTGCTTAGTTACTTTTCCGTTGCCACTATTACAATTGCTACAAAAACTACTACTGTTACTTTTGCCACCGTTACCGTTACTTCCATACTACTTTGCTACTAAATACTTTGCTGCAGATATTAAGTCTTTTAGGTGTGGTTGAATTGACAACTCAACTACTAATACTTGAGAATATTCTTTGGCTCCCCTTGCGTCGAATCAATAAAATTTGGGTTGAATACTCTATCCTCGAAAACTGTTGCGATCCCCTATACTTGTGAGTTATCACTTGGTTGAATCAGTTGGCTCCTGGTAGTATCTTCAGTTGGGAAGAGTTAGCCCGAGTGCTTGTCTGGACATTTGAGGGCACTTGCAAACGGCCTGCAGGGCTGACTGAATTACAACATCGCATCCAGAAACCGAATGAAACCTTAAGAGCTTACATCCATAGGTGGACCACTCTTCATCACACTGTGGAGAATGTATCACAACACCAAGCAGTCTGCGCCTTCAAGGAGGGCGTTTGGTACAGAGAGATTAACCTAAAATTCGGTTGGACAGGAGATATGATGTGATAGCCTGGCTTAATAGGGATGATATACTACTCATATCAATAAGGAATTCCTTCTTTTCCGGAAGCCCATTCGAACAGAACTCCAAAGTTAAGCGTGCTCAGCTTGGAGTAATTTCAGGATGGGCGACCGACCGGGAAGTTGCTCCCGGGTGCGCACGAGTTAGGACAAAGTGCGCAAAAAAGACTAATATTGATTTGTGAGGCTAGTCTAGATCCCGCTAGGAGTAACAAGTGAACAAAAATCATGTCGTTTATTAGTCGCGCAATGATGACCCACAAGTATAGGGGATCTATCGTAGTCCTTTCGATAAGTAAGAGTGTCGAACCCAACGAGGAGCAGAAGGAAATGATAAGCGGTTTTCAGCAAGGTATTCTCTGCAAATACTGAAATAAGTGGTAACAGATAGTTTTGTGATAAGATAATTTGTAACGAGCAACAAGTAACAAAAGTAAATAAAGTGCAGCAAGGTGGCCCAATCCTTTTTGTACCAAAGTACAAGCCTGGACAAACTCTTATATAAGGAAAAGCGCTCCCGAGGACACATGGGAATATTGTCAAGCTAGTTTTCATCACGTTCATATGATTCGCGTTCGGTACTTTGATAATTTGACATGTGGGTGGACCGGTGCTTGGGTGCTGTTCTTACTTGAACAAGCATCCCACTTATGATTAACCTCTATTGCAAGCATCCGCAACTACAACAAAAGTATTAAGGTAAACCTAACCATAGCATGAAACATATGGATCCAAATCAGCCCCTTACGAAGCAACGCATAAACTAGGGTTTAAGCTTCTGTCACTCTAGCAACCCATCATCTACTTATTACTTCCCAATGCCTTCCTCTAGGCCCAAATAATGGTGAAGTGTTATGTAGTCGACGTTCACATAACACCACTAGAGGCTAGACAACATACATCTCATCAAAATATCGAACGAATACCAAATTCACATGACTACTAATAGCAAGACTTCTCCCTTGTCCTCAGGAACAAACGTAACTACTCACAAAGCATATTCATGTTCATAATCAGAGGGGTAATAATATGCATAAAGGATCTGAACATATGATCTTCCACCAATTAAACCAACTAGCATCAACTACAAGGAGTAATTAACACTACTAGCACCAATCCCGGACTTGGAGAGAAGAATTGGATACAAGAGATGAACTAGGGTTTTGAGATGAGATGGTGCTGATGAAGATGTTGATGGAGATTGCCCTCTCCCGATGAGAGGAGCGTTGGTGATGACGATGGCGATGATTTCCCCCTCCGTGAGGGAAGTTTCCCCGGCAGAACAGCTCTGCCGGAGCCCTAGATTGGTTCCGCCAAGGTTCCGCCTCGTGGCGGTGGAGTTTCATCCCGAAAGGTTGCTTCTCCTTTTTTTCTCGACGAAAGACTTCATATAGCAGAAGATGGTCATCGGAGAGCCACCAGGGGGCCCACGAGGTAGGGGGCGCGCCCTAGGGGGGCACCCCCACCCTCGTGGACAGGGTGTGGGCCCCCTGGTCTTCATCTTTGGCGAGGATTTTTCATTATTTATTATAAGGTATTCCGTGGAGTTTCAGGACTTTTGGAGTTGTGCAGAATAGGTCTCTAATATTTGCTCCTTTTCCAGCCCAGAATTCTAGCTGCCGGCATTCTCCCTCCTTATGTAAACCTTGTAAAATAAGAGAGAATAGCCATAAGTATTGTGACATAATGTGAAATAACAGCCCATAATGCAATAAATATCGATATAAAAGCATGATGCAAAATGGACGTATCAACTCCCCCAAGCTTAGACCTCGCTTGTCCTCAAGCGAAAGCCGATAACAATAAATATGTCCCCATGTTTAGAGGTAGAGGCGTCGATAAAAATAAAATACGGACATGAAGGCATCATGATTATTCTCATAACAGCAACATATATAGATATTGTCATATGATTACTTATGTTCAAGTGATGATCTATTCACAATGCAAAAGTATGAATCAGAAACCTTATTGAGAACCAACAACTATAACCTCAGTCATTGAAGCAATTGCAATTTATCATAACATCAGAAAGAGTCTATGTCAGAGCTAAAAAGCAAGTCCACATACTCAACTATCATCTAGTCCTTCATAATTGCTAACACTCACGCAATACTTGTGGTTACGGAGTTTTAATCGGACACAGAGAAAGATAGGGACTTATAGTTTCGCCCCACAACCTTTTACCTCGAGGGTAATGTCAACAATAGTAACTCATGCCCCCCTACATCCAATTAGATATATCTATCATGATCTTTCCAACACATTGTGCTTGCCAAAGGACAAAATATAAAAAGGAAAGGTGAAGATCACCATGACTCTTGCATAAGGTAGAAGATAATAATAAAAGATAGGCCCTTCGCAGAGGGAAGTAGAGGTTGCCATGCGCTTTTATGGTTGGATGCACAAAATCTTAATGCGAAAGAACGTCACTTTATATTGCCCCTTGTGATATGAACCTTTATTATGCAGTCCGTCGCTTTTATTACTTCCACATCACAAGATTGTATAAAGCTTATTTATCCCACACTAATCATACATATTTAGAGCAATTTTTATTGCTTTGCACCGATGACAACTTACTCGAAGGATCTTATTCAATCCATAGGTAGATATGGTGGACTCTCATGGCAAAACTGGTTTAAGGGTATTTGGAAGCACAAGTAGTATCTCTACTTGGTGCTGAGAATTTGGCTAGCATGAGGGGGAAAGGCAAGCTCAACATGTTGGATGATCCATGACAACATACTTTATCTCAGATATAAGAAACATAACCCATTACGTTGTCTTCCTTGTCCAACATCAACTCTTTAGCATGTCATATTTTGATGAGTGCTCCCAATCATAAAAGATGTCAATAATAGTATATTTATATGTGAAACCTCTCTTTCCTTACTACTTCCTATTAATTGCAACGATGAACAAAGCTATGTCTGCCAACTCCCAACAACTTTTAATCGTCACACTCTTTCTATGTGAAGTCATTACTATCAATAAGATCAATATGAACTTTTGTTTCTTCTTATTCTTTTTCTCTTTTCTTTTATTCACCCAAGATCATAGCAAGAAAATCAAGCCCTTGACTCAACACTAATCTTTATTATATAGCTCACGGACTCGATTACATAGAGAGATCATAAGGCAAAACTCAAAACTAGATCATGCCATAAACTTTATTCTACTAGATCAAAATACTACTAACAGGATCGAACTAAGCAAAATGATAAAGATAGGAGTTGTGATTGTGATACGATACCGGGGCACCTCCCCCAAGCTTGGCGGTTGCCAAGGGGAGTGCCCATACCCATGTTATTATATCTCCTTGGTTGGTGAAGATGGAGGTGTTGTTGACTTAGTTGATGGCATAGACTTCTCCCTTAATTTATGCTTGAGGACGGCATTTTGGTCCCTCAGATCATCAATCTCCCACTCCAGGGTTAATATCTTTTTGCATAGGTCCTACTTATTTTCCTGCAAGAGATGAAAAGGGATAAATTCGAATTTTGGTTTCTTTACCCTATCAGGGAGACTTGAATTTTTGAACTCCACGTGCATATCCCTAGGTTGAGGTAATGGGGCTTCATCTTCATCTGAGCTCGTCTCCTCCTTCCCATTGGGTTCATAGTCCTCTTCTTCCTTCGTGGTCCAACCATCGTGCTCCACATCTCCATAGACCTTAGGATTAGCTAAGTAATCATCCACATAGCTTTCTCCTTCCAAATCCTGGGAAGACATGTTGATCTAATCTTCAGCGGGACAGATCGAAATAAAAACAGAGGATAATTGCGTGATACAGGAGTCAAAACCTTCGGGAGAATATATAATGAATTTTTACCGACCAAAATACGTATCATGCAAGAAAACAGAGTCCGGAAGGCACACGAGGTGCTCACGAGGTAGGGGGCGCGCCCAGGGGGGTAGGGCGCGCCCTCCACCCTCGTGGGGCCCTCGTGTCCTTCCCGGACTTCTACTTAATTTTCTATTTTTCTAAATATTCCAAAACGGAGAAATATTGCCTTAAAAACTGTTTTGGAATCGGTTTACTTACCGTTCCACATACCTATTCCTTTTCGGAGTCTGAAACATTCTGGAAAGTGTCCCTTATGTATTCCTCCGGGGTTACAGTTTCAATAATATTGGTTTCAACATTTATGGGATTACCTGAGATATAATGTTTGATTCTTTGACCATTTACCACCTTTGGATTTGTGCCTTCGAAGTTGTTGATTTTTATGGCACCAGAACGATAGACCTCCTCGATAACATCGGGGCCTTCCCATTTAGAGAGAAGTTTACCTGCAAAAAATCTTAAACGAGAGTTGTATAGCAATACATAATCACCTACATTAAACTCACGCTTTTGTATCCTTTTGTCATGCCATCTTTTAACCTTTTCTTTAAACAACTTGGCATTTTCATAAGCTTGGGTTCTCCATTCATCTAGAGAGCTAATATCAAATAACCTCTTTTCACCGGCAAGTTTGAAATCATAATTGAGCTCTTTAATAGCCCAATATGCCTTATGTTCTAGTTCGAGAGGTAAGTGACATGCTTTTCCATATACCATTTTATACGGAGACATACCCATAGGATTTTTATATGCAGTTCTATAGGCCCATAATGCATCATCAAGTTTCTTGGACCAATTCTTTCTAGACCTATTGACAGTCTTTTGCAAAATTAATTTGAGTTCTCTATTACTCAATTCTACTTGACCACTAGACTGTGGGTGATACGGAGATGCAATTCTATGATTGACGTCATATTTAGCAAGCATTTTACGGAAAGCACCATGAATAAAATGTGAACCACCATCAGTCATTAAATATCTAGGGACTCCAAACCTCGGAAAAATAACTTCTTTAAGCATTTTAATAGAAGTGTTATGATCAGCACTACTAGTTGGAATAGCTTCTACCCACTTAGTAACGTAATCAACAGCAACTAAAATATGTGTATATCCATTAGAGGCAGGAAAAGGTCCCATATAATCAAAGCCCCAAACATCAAACTGGTTCAATAACAAGTGAATAATTCATAGGCATTTCTTGACGTCTACTAATATTACCAATTCTTTGACATTCATCACAAGATAGGACAAACTTACGGGCATCCTTGAAGAGAGTAGGCCAATAAAAACCGGATTGCAATACCTTATGTGCAGTTCTATCTCCCGCGTGGTGTCCTCCATAAGTTTCGGAGTGGCACTTGCGTAGGATCTGTTCCTGTTCATGCTCAGGTACACAACGTCTAATAACACCATCTACTCCTTCTTTATAAAGATGTGGGTCATCCCAAAAGTAATGTCTCAAATCATAGAAGAACTTTTTCTTTTGTTGGTATGTGAAGCTAGGTGGTATAAATTTAGCAACTATGTAATTAGCATAATCAGCATACCAAGGGGTACTACGAGAAGTACTTATGACATTTAATTGTTCATCAGGAAAGCTATCATCAATAGGTAGTGGGTCATCAAGAACATTCTCTAACCTAGATAAGTTGTCTGCAACGGGGTTCTCAGCTCCTTTTCTATCAACAATATGCAAATCAAATTCTTGTAGCAAGAGAACCCATCTAATAAGTCTAGGTTTAGCATCTTTCTTCTCCATAAGATATTTAATAGCAGCATGATCAGTGTGGATAGTTACTTTAGAATCAACAATATAAGGTCTGAACTTATCACAAGCAAATACAACTGCTAAAAGTTCTTTTTCAGTAGTAGCATAATTTCTTTGAGCATTGTCTAGGGTCTTACTAGCATAATGGATAACATTTAATTTCTTATCAACTCTTTGCCCTAGAACAGCACCTACAGCATAATCGCTAGCATCACACATAATTTCAAAGGGTAAATTCCAATCAGGTGGCTGAACAATAGGTGCAGAGACTAATGCTTTCTTAAGTATTTCAAATGCTTCTACACAATCATCATCAAAGACAAATGGTATATCTTTTTGTAATAAATTAGTCAGAGGCCGAGAAATTTTTGAGAAGTCCTTAATGAACCTCCTATAAAATCCGGCGTGACCAAGGAAACTTCTTATACCTTTGATGTCCTTGGGACATGGCATCTTTTCAATAGCATCAACCTTGGCTTTATCAACTTCAATACCTCTTTCAGAAACTTTATGCCCCAAGACAATACCTCATTAACCATAAAGTGGCACTTTTCCCAATTCAAGACAAGATTAGTTTCTTCACATCTCTGCAAAACTCGATCAAGATTGCTCAAGCAATCATCAAAAGAAGATCCATAGACGGAAAAGTCGTCCATGAAAACCTCACAAATCTTTTCACAAAAGTCAGAGAATATAGCCATCATGCATCTTTGAAAGGTAGCAGGTGCATTACATAAACCAAAAGGCATACGTCTATAAGCAAAAGTACCAAAAGGGCATGTAAAAGTAGTCTTTGATTGATCTTTAGCCGACACAGGTATTTGAGAGAAACCAGAATAACCATCTAGAAAGCAGTAATGTGTATGTTTGCATAATCTTTCTAGCATTTGATCGATAAAAGGTAAGGGGTAATGATCTTTCTTAGTAGCCTTATTTAATTTGCGGAAATCAATTACCATCCTATAACCTGTAATAATTCTTTGTGGAATCAATTCATCTTTATCATTAGGAACAACAGTAATACCTCCCTTCTTAGGGACACAATGAACAGGACTTACCCACTGACTATCAGCAACGGGATAAATTATACCTGCCTCCAGAAGCTTTAGTATTTCTTTTCTTACCACTTCTTTCATTTTAGGATTCAGACGTCGTTGAGGATCACGAACTGGTTTGGCATCTGCTTCCAAATTTATTTTATGTTGACATAGAGTGGGACTAATGCCCTTAAGATCATCAAGAGTATATCCAATAGCAGCACGGTGCTTCTTCAGAGTTTTCAATAATCTTTCTTCTTCATGCTCTGAAAGGTTAGCACTAATAATAACAGGATATATCTTCTTTTCATCAAGATAAGCATATTTAAGATTATCAGGCAACGGTTTAAGCTCAAACACGGGATCACCCTTAGGTGGAGGGGGATCCCCTAGGATTTCAACAGGCAAATTGTGTTTCAGAATAGGTTCCTGTTTAAAGAATACTTCATCTATTTCCCTTCTTTCATTCATAAACATATCATTCTCATGGTCTAGCAAATATTGTTCTAAAGGATCACTAGGAGGTACGGCAATAGAAGCAAGACCAATAATTTCATCCTTACTAGGCAATTCTTCTTCACGGTGTTGTTTACTAAATTTAGAGAAATTAAACTCATGAGTCATATCATCTAAGCCGACAGTAACAACATCCCTTGTGCAATCTATGGTAGCATTAACAGTATTCAAGAAGGTTCTACCAAATATAATGGGACAAAAGCTATCTTGTGGGGAACCAAGAACAAGAAAATCAGCAGGATATTTAGTTTTCCCACACAAGACTTCAACATCTCTAACAATTCCCATTGGTGAAATAGTATCTCTATTAGCAAGTTTAATAGTAACATCAATTTCTTCTAACTCAACAGGTGCAATGTCATGCATAATTTCTTTGTATAAGTCAATAGGTATTGCACTAGCACTAGCACCCATATCACATAAGCCATGATAACAATGTTCTCCTATTTTAACAGAAATAACAGGCATGCCTACCACAGGTCGCACAAGGTTTAGCAATTCTAGCAGTTTCACCGCAGAACTGAATAACATGCCCATCAATATTATCAGACAAGAGATCTTTAACAATAGCAATATTAGGTTCTACTTTAACTTGCTCAGGAGGTGTATATGTTTTAATATTGCTTTTACGAACCACAGTTGAAGCTTTAGCATGATCCTTTATCCTAACAGGGAAAGGTGGTTTCTCAACATAACAAGTAGGAACAATAGGATCATTATAAGTGACAGTCTTTTCTTCAACTTTAATTGGTGCAGCTACTTTTACTTCTATGGGAGGATGATATTTAAACCACTTCTCCTTAGGGAGATCAACATAAGTAGCAAAAGATTCACAGAAAGAAGCTACTATCTCAGAATCAAGTCCATATTTAGTGCTAAACTTACGGAAAATATCGGTATCCATAAAAGATTTAACACAATCAAACTTAGGTGTCATACCTGACTCCTTACCTTTGTCGAGATCCCAATCTTCAGAGTTGCGTTTAATTCTATCCAATAAATCCCATCTAAATCCAATAGTCTTCATCATAAAAGAGCCAGCACAAGAAGTATCGAGCATGGTGCGATTATTTTCAGAAAGCCGAGCATAAATTTTTTGAAGAATTGTTTCTCTTGGGAGCTCATGATTGGGGCATGAATATAACATTGATTTAAGCCTCCCCCAAGCTTGAGCGATGCTTTCTCCTTCGCGAGGCCAAAAATTATATATATAATTGCGGTCACGATGAACAAGATGCATAGGGTAATACTTTTGATGAAATTCCAATTTCAATCTTCTATAGTTCCATGATCTCGTATCATCACATAGCCTATACCATGTCAATGCGTCTCCCTTCAAAGATAAAGGGAAGACCTTCTTCTTAGCAACATCATCGGGTATACCTGCAAGCTTAAATAATCCACAAACTTCATCCACATATATTAGGTGTTCATCAGGATGCTTTGTTCCATCTCCTGTAAAAGGATTAGCTAGCAGTTTTTCTATCATACCCGAAGGATACTCATAAGGAATTTCATTTTCAATAGGTTCAGTAGGTTGAGGAGCAACTCTTTGCTCTACTGGTCGGGGTGAAGATACCCCGAACAAGCCCCTCAGAGGATTACTTTCCATAGTAACAAGTGACAGTAAATTTCAGCACACTATATAAATTTTTCCTTACCAAATTCCACCTACCAAAGGCGCTTCACTCCCCGGCAACGGCGCCAGAAAAGAGTCTTGATGACCCACAAGTATAGGGGATCTATCGTAGTCCTTTCGATAAGTAAGAGTGTCGAACCCAACGAGGAGCAGAAGGAAATGATAAGCGGTTTTCAGCAAGGTATTCTCTGCAAGTACTGAAATAAGTGGTAACAGATAGTTTTGTGATAAGATAATTTGTAACGAGCAACAAGTAACAAAAGTAAATAAAGTGCAGCAAGGTGGCCCAATCCTTTTTGTAGCAAAGGACAAGCCTGGACAAACTCTTATATAAGGAAAAGCGCTCCCGAGGACACATGGGAATATCGTCAAGCTAGTTTTCATCACGTTCATATGATTCGCGTTCGGTACTTTGATAATTTGACATGTGGGTGGACCGGTGCTTGGGTGCTGTTCTTACTTGAACAAGCATCCCACTTATGATTAACCTCTATTGCAAGCATCCGCAACTACAACAAAAGTATTAAGGTAAACCTAACCATAGCATGAAACATATGGATCCAAATCAGCCCCTTACGAAGCAACGCATAAACTAGGGTTTAAGCTTCTGTCACTCTAGCAACCCATCATCTACTTATTACTTCCCAATGCCTTCCTCTAGGCCCAAATAATGGTGAAGTGTTATGTAGTCGACGTTCACATAACACCACTAGAGGCTAGACAACATACATCTCATCAAAATATCGAACGAATACCAAATTCACATGACTACTAATAGCAAGACTTCTCCCTTGTCCTCAGGAACAAACGTAACTACTCACAAAGCATATTCATGTTCATAATCAGAGGGGTAATAATATGCATAAAGGATCTGAACATATGATCTTCCACCAATTAAACCAACTAGCATCAACTACAAGGAGTAATTAACACTACTAGCAACCTACTAGCACCAATCCCGGACTTGGAGACAAGAATTGGATACAAGAGATGAACTAGGGTTTTGAGATGAGATGGTGCTGATGAAGATGTTGATGGAGATTGCCCTCTCCCGATGAGAGGAGCGTTGGTGATGACGATGGCGATGATTTCCCCCTCCGGGAGGGAAGTTTCCCCGGCAGAACAGCTCTGCCGGAGCCCTAGATTGGTTCCGCCAAGGTTCCGCCTCGTGGCGGCGGAGTTTCATCCCGAAAGGTTGCTTCTTTTTTTTCTCAACGAAAGACTTCATATAGCAGAAGATGGTCATCGGAGAGCCACCAGGAGGCCCACGAGGTAGGGGGCGCGCCCTAGGGGGGGGGGGCGCCCCCACCCTCGTGGACAGGGTGTGGGCCCCCTGGTCTTCATCTTTGGCGAGGATTTTTCATTATTTATTATAAGGTATTCCGTGGAGTTTCAGGACTTTTGGAGTTGTGCAGAATAGGTCTCTAATATTTGCTCCTTTTCCAGCCCAGAATTCTAGCTGCCGGCATTCTCCCTCCTTATGTAAACCTTGTAAAATAAGAGAGAATAGCCATAAGTATTGTGACATAATGTGAAATAACAGCCCATAATGCAATAAATATTGATATAAAAGCATGATGCAAAATGGACGTATCACGCAACAGGATTCATAGCAGGTCTGTAGTTGCAGAGACAGTTCAGTCGGTTCACAGTCCAAGATTGCCTCTGCAGTGTGAGGATCATGGGCACCACCAAGATCAGCACGTGGGTCGGAGCCATGGACTGTACGATCATCGAGTCAACCGTGATGACCGCCGTCGAGTGCCAACGCCTCCTTCGAGAGGCGGATCATATGCGCCCTGGCGGTATGATGACAGGCGCCCGTATGGTGATGAGCGTAGAGCTCCGGTCGACCCAAGGGAACCCGGATTTGATGCAAGATATCTTCTCGTACAAAATCTAGTCGACCGGAATAGGGCACACAGAGAAGGACAAGATGTACTCCACCCTAGTGGAAGTCGAGTCCATGTTTCTGGTCCCGAGTATTTCAGCAGAGCTATCCGAGCTGCTGAGATCCCGCCCAACTTCAGATTGGCTACGGGCATGAGCAAGTTCACCAGTGATTTGAAGCCTAATACTTGGTTAGAAGATTACCGAGTGGCAGTGCAGATTGGTGGTGGCAATGATGATGTGGCCATGAAACACCTCCCCCTGATGCTGGAGGGTTCGACCAGAGCTTGGTTGAATCAGTTGGCTCCTGGTAGTATCTTCAGTTGGGAAGAATTGGCCCGAGTGTTTGTTAGGACATTCGAAGGCACTTGCAAACGACCTGCAGGGCTGACCGAATTACAACACTGTGTCCAAAAACTGAATGAAACTTTGAGAGGTTATATCCAGAGATGGACCACTATTCATCACACCATGGAGAATGTGTCAGAGCATCAGACAGTTTGCGCCTTCAAGGAGGGCGCTCGGTACAGAGAGCTTAACCTGAAATTTGGTCAGACAGGAGACATGTCCCTGGCTCGAATGATGGAAATAGCCACTCGGTATGCTAACAGCGAAGAAGAAGACCGACTCCGTAGTGGCAAGAACAAACCAGCCGCCCAGGACACCGGAGGAGGAAATTCTAGTCGGAAGCAGAAGCGCAAAGCCGAGCCCGCAGGTCCTGGTGAGGCCGCAGTTGTGAACCAAGGGAAATTTAAAGGAAAGCCTAAGGAGCCATTGATCCCCAAGAAAGTGAAAGATCAGGTGGGAAATGATGTGCTTGATTTGCCGTGTCACATTCACACCAAGAAAGATGGAGAGGGAAACCTGATTTATCGCAAGCATACCACTCGACAATGCCGAGTCCTAATTCAGAGCTTCTGAGTGGGTCAGCCCAGTGAAAAGGAAAAGGAATCTGATAAGGATGAGGACAAGGAGGAGGATGATGGTTACCCCAATGTCAATGCCACTTTAGTGATTTTTGCTGACATCGAGAGCAAAATTCGACTGAAAGTTATCAGCAGAGAAGTAAACATGGTTGCTTCGGCAACAACAACGTATCTGAAGTGATCAAAAACTCCCATTACATTCCACCAGTCCGATCACCTAGCGCATGTTTCTACCCCTGGGAGGCAAGCATTGGTGGTCGACCCAGTCGTTGGGGGCACCCGACTGACCAAGGTTTTGATGGATGGTGGCAGTGGTTTGAACATTCTGTACGCTGAGACCCTCTAAGGGATGGGCATTCAGATGTCCAAGCTCAGTGAAAGCAACATGAGGTTCCACAGAGTCACCCCAGGAAAGAAAGCCGATTCACTCGGCCAGATCACTCTTAATGTGGTTTTCGGTGATTCAAAGAATTACCGTAAGGAAAAGTTGACTTTTGAGGTTGTGGATTTCCATAGCGCCTATCATGCTATTCTGGGCAGAACTGCATACGCTCGTTTTATGGCTCGACCATGCTATGTGTATCTCAAGTTGAAAATTCCTGGCCCAGAGGCGTGATCACGGTCATAGGAAACCGGCAAAGGGTTGAAGAGTGCCTCCAGAAGGGCTCGAAGATCGCCGATGAGCAGATGGCAACTGTGGAAATGGAAGAGTACCAGAAAAATGTAGATCCGAGTGATTTGTTGCGAGCTAAGAAGCCTACTTCAGAGTCCGCATTTGAGTTGTCTGGTGAGACAAAACCTGTCCATATTCACCCGACCGATCCCAATGCTGCTCCGACCCACATCTCAATGACACTCGACAGCAAATAGGAAGAAGCGCTCATCCAGTTCCTCCGTGAGAACTGGGACATCTTTGCATGGAAACCATCTGGCATGACGGGTGTGCCCAGGGGACTGGCTGAGCACCGTTTGCACGTCAACCCAAAAGTGAAACCTATCAAAGAGCATATCCGTCGGTCCGCCGTGGAGAAAACGAAAGCAATTGGTGAAGAAGTGGCTCGGCTTCTGACAGCTGAGTTCATCCGCGAGATATACCACTCCGAGTGGCTCGCCAGTGTTGTTATGGTCCCTAAGAAAGATGATTCACTTCGTATGTGCATCATTTCAAACACATCAATTGGGCCTGCCTGAAAGATCATTTACCTCTCCCCCGCATCGACCAGATTGTTGACTCGACTGTCGGGTGTGAGCGCTTGTCCTTTTTGGATGCATATTCAGGATACCATCAGATCCGACTGTATGGGCCCGACGAAATAAAAACAACCTTCATCACCCCATTCAGGTGTTTTTGCTATGTTACCATGCCTTTTGGTCTCAAGAATGCTAGCGCCACTTTCATGCGCATGATTCAGATGTGCTTGCTCACTCAAATCAGTCGGAATGTGGAAGCGTACATGGATGACATTGTGGTCAAGCCACGTAAAGGTTTCAATCTACTGACTGACCTCGCTGAAACCTTTGCCAACTTAAGAAGATATGATATCAAGCTCAACCCGTCAAAGTGCAAATTTGGAGTCCCAGGGGGAAAGTTACTCGGTTTCCTCATTTCCGAACGTGGGATCGATGCAAACATGGAAAAGGTTGGAGCAATCCTCCGAATGAAACGCCCCGTGCATGTGCATGACGTTCAGAAGCTTACTAGTTGTTTGGCCGCATTGAGCTGATTCATCTCTCGTCTCGGTGAAAAGGCATTGCCTCTTTACCAACTGATGAAGAAGTCTGACAAATTCGAATGGACTCCTAAAGCTGAAGTAGCATTTAAAGAGATCAAAGCCCGGCTTTCCACCCAGCCGGTGCTTGCTACCCCAATCAGCAAAGAGCCTTTACTACTATACATCGCAACCACTGGACAAGTTGTCAGCACGGTGCTCACGGTCGAGCAAGAAGAAGAAGGCAAAGCCTACAAAGTTCAGTGCCCAATGTATTATATTTCTGAGGTCTTGTCTGCGTCCAAGAAAAGATATCCACATTATCATAAGCTTGTTTATGGAATTTACTTGACCACAAAGAAAGTTGCACACTAATTCTCAGACCACTCGGTTTCAGTCGTCAGTGACACTCCATTATCAGAAATTCTGAACAATAGGGACGCAACTGGTCGAGTGGAAAAGTGGGCGATTGAACTCCTTCCGTTGGATGTCAAGTTTGAGGCAAAGAAAGCAATCAAGTCCCAAGCAATAGCAGATTTCCTCGCCGAGTGGATTGAACAACAGCAACCGACTCAGATTCACTTAGAACAATGGACTATGTTCTTTGATGGGTCCAAGATGTTGAATGGATCTGGTGCTGGTGTGGTTCTAGTATCCTCAAGAGGTGATAAGCTCATCTATGTCCTCCAAATTCACTTTGATTCTTCAAACAATGAAGCTGAGTATGAGGCACTTTTGTATGGGTTGCGTATGGCTATCTCACTCGGCGTCCGTCGCCTGATGGTCTACGACGACTCAGACTTGGTGGTTAATCAAGTGATGAAGGAATGGGATATCAGGAGCCCAGCTATGGCTGGTTATTGCAACGTAGTTAGAAAGCTAGAGAAGAAGTTTGAAGGGTTGGAGCTCCACCACATAGCTCGGATCAAGAATCAAGCTGCTGATGATCTAGTGAAGATAGGTTCCACTCGAAAACCTATCCCCAGTAATGTGTTCTTGGAGCATCTCCATACCCCGTCTGTTCAAGAAGATCCCTTTATGGAAGAACCCCCACAACCGATAAGTTTAACCAATCCGACTGAAATTGAAGTCCCAGCTGTAGTTGACCTGAACATGGAAGTTTTGGTAATCACCTCTGACTGGACGGTACCATATATTGCGTATCTTCTCAGAAAGGAACTCCCAGAGGATGAAGATAAGGCCTGTCAGATCGTCCGTCGATCCAAAGCCTTCACAGTGATAGGTGGACAACTTTACAGAGAAAGTGTTACTGGAGTTGCTCAACATTGCATCTCCCCAGAAGAAGGTCGCCTAATCCTAAATGAGATCCACTCGGGGACCTGTGGTCACCATGCATCCTCTCGGATCATCGTGGACAAAGCATACCAAACATGATTCTACTGGCTGCGTGCAAATGAGATGGCGAAAGATATAGTCGACAAGTGCGAAGGTTGCTAGTTCTACTCAAACATGTCTCACAAGCCTGCGTCTGCTTTGAAGACTATTCCACTCATCTGGCCGTCTGCAGTTTGGGGGTTGGACATGGTCGGACCTTTCAAGACTGGCAGAAGTGGTTTCACTCATTTGCTGGTGGCAGTTGACCAATTCACCAAATGGATTGAAGCTAAGCCTATCAAGAATCTTGATTCAAGCACTGCCATCAGTTTCATCAGAGAGCTGATATACAGATATGGAGTCCCCCACAATATTATCACAGATAATGGCTCCAACTTTGATTCTGATGAGTTCAGAGTGTTTTGTGCTTCCCAAGGCACTTGGGTTGACTAACATTTGTTGCGGACCCGCAGTCGAATGGGCAGGCAGAAAGGGTGAATGGTTTGTTCCTTCAAGGGATAAAACCCCGACTGATGCGTGATCTCAAGCATGTTGTTGAGGCCTGGGTGACTGAATTGCCACCAGTACTATGGGGATTGAGAACAACTCCCAACTGGTCGACTGACCAAACTCCCTTCTTTATGGTGTATGGTGCTGAAGCTGTGCTTCCGAGTGACTTGCTGCACAACGCCCCCGATTGGAACTCTTCTCAGAAGCTGAAGCGGTACAGGCATGCCAAGATGCGATTGATCTCCTAGAAGAAGAGCGAGAGATGGCTCTGATCCGGTCGACCATCTATCAACAAGACCTGCGTCGATTCCATGCCCGTAATGTCAGAGGTTGAGCATTCCAAGAAGGAGACCTTGTGCTCCGAGTGCACCAAAAACGACCTCACAAACTCGCTCCAACCTGGGAAATCCCCTTCATCATCACCAAGGTGCTCCACAATGGAGCGTATCACCTCTACAACGTAGCCATGAAAGAACATGAGCCACACTCATGGAATGTGGAGCTGCGCCGCCGTTTTTATACCTAAACACCCAGATCAACGAGTTGTAATAATAATCCTCCAGTTTGCTTATCGAAGACAATATTTTTGCAGTATCTTAATGATTATTACCCATCAAGCATATGTGTTCAAATCCTCCAGTGGGTGGCTTAGCCGTGAACCCGATTCGCCTAAGTTACAAAACTACTCCGAGTGGAGAGCAATCCTCCCACTCGGGGGCTTAGCCGCAAACCCGATTCGCCTAAGTTATAGAACTACTCTGAGTGGAGAGCAATCCTCCCACTCAGGGGCTTAGCAGCGACCCCGTACTCACCTAAGTTACAAAACTACTCTGAATGGAGAGCAATCCTCCCACTCGGGGGCTTAGCTGCGACCCTGTACTCGCCTAAGTTACAAAACTATTCCGAGTGGTGAGTGTCGATGTCAAAACCGGCGGATCTCGGGTAGGGGGGCCGAACTATGCGTCTAAGGCGGATGGTAACAGGAGGCAGGGAACACGATGTTTTACCCAGGTTCGGGCCCTCTTGATGGAGGTAAAATCCTACGTCCTGCTTGATTAATATTGATGATATGGGTAGTACAAGAGTAGATCTACCACGAGATCAGAGAGGCTAAACCCTAGAAGCTAGCCTATGGTATGATTGTATGTTATTGTTCTGTCCTACGGACTAAAACCCTCCGGTTTATATAGACACCGGAGGGGGCTAGGGTTACACAAGGTCGGTTACAAAGGAGGAGATATACATATCCGTATTGCCTAGCTTGCCTTCCACGCCAAGTAGAGTCCTATCAGGACACGAGACGAAGTCTTCAATCTTGTCTCTTCATAGTCCAACAGTCCGGCCAAAGGATATAGTCCGGCTGTCCGAAGACCCCTAATCCAGGACTCCCTCAGTAGCCCCTGAACCAGGCTTCAATGACGATGAGTCCGGCGCGCAGTGTTGTCTTCGGCATTGCAAGGTGGGTTCCTCCTCCGAACATATCACAGAAGAGTTTGAAAATCAGGATAGTGTCCGACCCTGCAAAATAAATTCCACATACCATCGTAGAGAGAATAATATTTCCACAAATCTAATCTGCTAACACGTTTCGGCAACATGACATCATGCCATGGCCCGTGATTATTCGAACGGTTTCCTTTAACTAGCCCCGCACATAACGCGAGGCAGTTTTTTGACACGTCTTGTCAAAGCAGAGATCATGTTCCCCTTATTACGAGATTCTCATCAATACGGGCATGGGAAACCCAACCGCGCCATCGATTATGGTGCTTGGGGGATAAGCGAGTTTTACCAGGCTAGTGGGGGCGCATAGTTTCGGCCGCCCATACAAAGGGATAAGGATTCACCTTTTCATTCACGCCTTCTTCCTCCTTTGCTCATCCATTTTTGCACACTCGAGCTCCAGCGCCCAAGTCCGCATTTCCCACCTCGACCTTCTCCAACCATGTCTGGAGTGGGAGGCAGGTGGATGGTCTCCTCCGTCACGGAGGGACACATCAAGAAGCTGAGGAGAGCCGGATACCTGCCCAACGACATCGCGCACCGGCTCCCAGATGAGGGGCAGCTCATCCTCACCCCCAGGCCCCATGAGAGGGTAGTGTTCCTTATCCATTTCCTCCGCGGACTGGGATTCCCTCTCCACCCATTCGTCCAGGGGCTCATGTTCTACTATGGCCTGGATTTCCATGATCTGGCCCCGAACTTCATCCTCAACATCTCGGCATTTATTGTCGTGTGCGAGGCCTTCCTCCACATCAAGCCCCACTTTGGCTTATGGCTGAAGACCTTCAATGTCAAGCTGAAGGTAGTGAGCAACCGCCAGGCGGAGTGCAGAGGCGCCATGGTGGGCAAGATGCCCAACGTCACATGGCTCGAGGGCTCCTTCATGGAGACCATACAGGGGTGGCAATTGGGGTGGTTCTACATCACCGAGCCGCGTGACCCTAAATGGGTAGCGGCCCCTGAGTTCCGATCTGGCATCCCCACGTGGCTCACTCCTGGCAAGAGAAGGGCCTGTCCTGGGGTAGTTCGGGAGAGCTGACCGGACTCCAAACATGTATTCAAAACATGGTGAACAAGAAGCTCAAACGCGTCAGCGTAGTCCAGGTCATGCTCATCCGCCGGATCCTCCCATGCCAACAACGGGCTTTCAACTTGTGGGAGTTCGACCCGGCCCAGCACCGAACTCTGAACAGGCTCTTCGACACAACTCACGAGGATGCCTGGAAGGTGCTATTCAAGGGTGCCAAGGTTCCCCCTCCCACTATCGAGGATCGCGGATTCTGTGCGAAGCGCCAAGCCAGTGCGGTAAGCTGTTTTACCTCTCACAGGATACTTGTTTTTCATACTTTGACTCTATGCGGGATCTAAGCTCCCGTACCTTTGACAGGACTAGCAGGAGACGGCCGGACAGATCGACTGTCCGGCTCCTTTGCCCGAAGGCCCAGGAGACGCTCTCCTGACGAAGATGCTGACTCCGGCTCCTTACAAGGTGCCGAAGAAGACCAAGAATGCCAAGGGAACCCGAAAGAGTTCCCGATGCCAGGCGTCATCAGTCTCATCGTCCGATAACTCTGCGACACACTCCACCCCCGAAGACGAGGAGTAAGAAGAAGATGCTCCCCCTTCAGTTGGGGGAGACAAGAAAAGGAAGGCCGCCCCAACTAGGGAGGCCGAAGGGTCCAAGAAGGGAAGGACTCTCCTTCCAGACAGTTCCACCACCGCCGCCGAAGGCGAAGAGAGTGGCTGCTCAGGGCCAAGCCCTTGGAAAAGTCGTAAGTATTCGGATGCCAGAGTAACTCATAGCATTCATTTGTCGCACTGTTTCCTCTAACGCTGAATTATGATTATGCAGACCGCCACGAGCCCGTATCGACGTATTGTCGGACGGCTCCCTGGGCTCGTCGGATATGGATAGCGATCCACTTCCGACCGCCACCTCCCCCTGCCCTATGGACAACGCCGAGGTATTGTCTCAAGAGGCACCTGGTCGAGGGGAGACAATCCGGGAGGTGCCTCAAGGCGACCTTCCAGACTCCGGGAGCAGAGGGAGCAAGGCTCCCGAGGGCTCCGAGTTTGGCCCTTAGCCGAACACCGCGCCGGAAACCCCAGTGGTTCCGGACTTGAGCATGCGGCCTCCTTCTAAAAGGGGCAAGACGCCTGTGCCGGTGACCTTTGTCCATCCAGAGGCATCAGACAATCTGCTGGGAGCGCTTCGCAGCGCTTCCATCGACGAGGAGCACCGCACTATTATGAGTGCGGTGGTCCAGAAGGTTCAGTCCGCCAAGACCGGATTGACTGAAGCCTGTGCCAGCCTTCTAATAGGCTTTGAGGTAAGTGTTTGAAATACAGGAAAAATATTACCACATAGACAGTAGCCCCTGATGCTCTATTCGGTGTTCAAAAAGAAAAGCCGAATACAGGATCAAATAATACCTCAGGAGTCTAACATAAGTATGTCTATATGCGTATGCAGGCTTCACTGCTGGCCTCAGCCGCACTGACTGCGGAGGTCGCCACACTGAAGCAGGATCCTTGAGGGGTCCAAGAAAGAGCTCGGCCTTGCCAAGAGGCAGCTCGAGGAGAACAAAGGTAAGTAATACCCTATCTATAGATATGTATATATATAAAAGAAGACGCGATTGCAAAATGACAGGATCATCGTATATTTGCCAGGGGCCACGACCGAGGTGGTGACCTTGAAGCAAGCGTTGTCTGAGGCCGAAGACAAAGCGGCCAAGGAGCGCACCGAGCGGGAAAGGCAAGAGGCTCGGGTGGGCGAGGTGCAGCAAGAGCTCCAGGCTCTCGTGATGAAGCACGAGGCGTTGGAGCTTTACTCGAAGACGCGAGAGTCTAAGCTTGCCGCGGCCCTCGAGAGCGCAAAGAGTGCCAAGGCCAAAGCCCATAAGACCCTCCAAGAGATTGACGCAATGAAGAAAATAGCGGCGGGTAAAGCATTCTGTATGCAAAGCAAGCATGTGAGAGTAAATTACCTATTACTTACCCGAATCCGGAGCTCTCTAGGAGCATTCGCAGATTTGCCCCACAGCGTGTCAGATGCCGCACAGTTTTACCAAGCCGAGGAGGGAAGCTCAACGGAGAAGCTGTTCTGGTCTTAGTATACTGGGACCAAACACCCGATGCCTCTGAGCGACCAGCTGGTCGAGCTACACAAGGCGGCCGAACAGGCCATGAAGGGCCTTATAGTCCGGCTGTGGCCTGGCGATGCCCTTCCGAACAGCTACTTTGGCCTGGTGAGGCGGCTTGTGGATGCCTGCCCACGGTTGGAAGTCGTCAAGCGGTCCGTCTGCATCGAAGGTGCACGCCGGGCTTTCGCCTATGTGAAGGTGCAATGGGCCAAGCTAGACACCGTGAAGCTGATCAAGGAAGGACCACCGCATGGCAAGGAGCATCGCACCCTCAAAATTTATTATGAGAGTGTCCTAAAGGGTGCCCGTCTTGTAGCGGACGAGTGTGTGAAAGATGTAATATTTGAGTAAACTTGCTCGTGTGATCCTGTATGATGAAAACTTGTTTCATATGCGCTATGCAACGCTTGTTTGAATTTAAAATATTACCTTCTGTTTGGTTGTTTATCCAATCTGAGAGATGGCTAGTCCTCGGCTTCTGCCCCCATGCCGCGAGTGCTGGGGTGTTCGGGATAAACCTGAGCACTCTTGTTCCCATTTTTGGGTCCTTCGAGGGAGGTGCTCAGCACAGCGAACAAGGCAACCGGACTAATAATGCTTTATCACTCTCACTTAGCCATAGAATTCTATAATTTTAAATTTCGGCGAAGCCCCTAGTATTCGGAAGGCCGAATTAGGGGCGCGATACACGCCTTTAAGCCGGACAGGACCGGCTCCTCGCTCTAAGCGACATAAGTCTTTAGGGACTCGAAACCTCGCCAAACAGCGACCAGTCTCTCGCCTTATCATGACAGTCAGTTTTAGCTTTCTCTACTGAGGTGCTTAGCCCAGCAGAACCGGGGCACAAATCGCAGTAGTTCTCCTAGTGCTACCTTAGCCGATAGAGCGGAACGTAAGGTACCAAAACATAGGAAGCGGGCAAACCCAACATTTGACCAAAGACATGATTCGGAGCTGATGCATATAATGCTATAAGTTCGGGGTGCCACACTTGTGAAAGTGTTCGGACTTCTCACACCATAATGTGGGGTACTTAAGCCCCTGGTGTATTGGTCGTACCAAAGTGTACGGTTGCAAGGCATCATTAATGAACACATATATAAAAAACAAGAATGCAATAATAGTCATAATGTTATGCATTGTTTATTCAAAAAGGTGCGTTAAAGCAGAATGATACAGATAGTGCGATAAGCAAAAAGTAGGACTATGTCCCTTCCAAGGGCAAGCTGAGGAATAATATTAAAGCAAATATTTCACTCGTTATCGTAATCCACCTGGGGGTTCCGTGGTGTGACGTAGCTTTCTGCCTCCTTGGTTGCTGCATCATGTGTTCGGCAATCATGCTGCCGGACAGGGTTTCCAGAGATTAAAGTACTGAAAGAGAAAAATAACAAAGTGGGAAGCCCCTAGTGCGGTTTAAGCCACGTATTGGGGCGTGCCGTAGTTGTGCCCCCTCCCCGCCTGTGTCCATGGTATTTTTAATGCGTAATTATGTACGCGTGGCACGAATTTCGCCGTTTGGCTTGGGCCGGGGTGGGGGCCGCATTGCTACGCGAGCTCAAATCATGCCGGGCGGTCTAGTTGCCGATTACTCCGAGCGCGCTTGAAGGTGTCCGGGTCTTAAAACGCCGAACTGGTGGATTTCCTTGAGAGGCTGTTTTGCGCTTCTGCTGCGAGGGCCGCAGTGTGCTCCTCCGTGCGGAGAGAGCGCTCTGGGTTTCCATTAACTGTGATGACCCCCTCGAGGTCCTGGCATCTTGAGCTTGAGGTATGCATAATGCAGTACCGCATTGAATCTTGCAAATGCGGTTCGTCCGAGCAGTGCATGATAGCCACTGCGGAACGGGACTATACCGAAGATTAATTCTTCGCTTCGGAAGTTATTCCGGGATCCAAAGATCACTTCCAATGTAATTGAGCCTGTGCAATGGGCCTCTACACCTGGAATGACGCCTTTAAAGGTCGTTTTTGTGGGTTTGATCCTTGAGGGGTCTATTCCCATTTTGCACATTGTGTCCTGGTAAAGCAGGTTCAGGCTGCTGCCGCCATCCATAAGGACTCGAGTGAGGTGAAATCCGTCGATGATTGGGTCTAGGACCAGTGCGGCGAATCCGCCATGATGGATACTAGTGGGGTGGTCCCTGCGATCGAAGGCGATCGGACAGGAGGACCATGGGTTGAACTTTGGGGCGACTGGCTCCAACGCATATACGTCCCTAAGCGCACGCTTCCGCTCCCTCTTGGGGATGTGGGTTGCGTATATCATGTTCACCGTCCGCACTTGTGGGGGGAACCTCTTCTGTCCTCCGGTGTTCGGCTGCCGGGGCTCTTCCTCGTCATCGCTATGTGGCCCTTTATCTTTGTTTTCGGCAATTAACTTGCCGACCTGCTTGAATACCCAACAATCCCTATTGGTGTGGTTGGCTGGCTTGTCGGGGGTGCCGTGTATTTGACACGAGCGATCGAGTATGCGGTCCAAACTGGATGGGCCCGGAGTGCTTGGTTTGAATGCCTTTTTCCGCTGACCGGGTTTAGAGCCTTTGAATCCGGCATTGACTGCCGTATCTTCAGTATTATCGCTGTTAATGCGGCGCTTATGTTTGTTGCGACGTGACCTGCTATTGCCGTCCTTGGTATCCGAAGTACCATGGTTCTTTGATATGTTATTACTGCGTGCCAGCCAGCTGTCTTCTCCCGCACAAAAGCGGGTCATGAGTGTCGTGAGGGCTGCCATAGATTTCGGCTTTTCCTGACCAAGGTGCCGGGCTAGCCACTTGTTGCGGTGTTGTGCTTGAAAGCTGCTAGGGCCTCCGCATCCGGACAGTCGATGATTTGATTTCTCTTTGTTAGGAACCGTGTCCATAATTGCCTGGCCGATTCCTCTGGCTGCTGAATTATATGGCTCAACTCATCGGCATCTGGTGGTCGCACGTAAGTGCCCTGAAAGTTGTCGAGGAATGCGGCCTCCAGATCTTCCCAACAGCCAATGGACTCTGCTGGCAAGCTTTTGAGCCAATGCTGAGCTGGTCCTTTAAGTTTGAGTGGGAGGTATTTAATGGCGTGTAGATCATCACCGCGTGCCATGTGGATATGTAGGAGGAAATCCTCGATCCCTACCGCAGGATCTGTTGTGCCGTCGTATGATTCTATATTTACGGGTTTGAAACCCTCTGGGGTTTGATGATCCATTACTTTGTCTATGAAGCATAAGGGGTGCGCGGCGCCTCTGTACTGCGCTATATCGCGACACAGCTCCAATGAGTCTTGCCCACTGTGTGCGGCCCAGCTGGATTTACTTTTACTGTATCCGGCGTGACGTTTATCGTCTCGCATAGTGGCGCACCCTCGTGATCCGTAGATCGATCTTGCATGCTTTGCTTTGTCCTCCAATACGTCTCGTAGGTCTGGCGTATTTCCCCATGCCTTTTTATTTGAATGGCGTCGGGGTGCAGGCTGAGCTTTTGGCTGGAATGTCTCTCTGTCGCGGCCACGGGGTGGCCGATCAGCCGCATCATACGCTTCTTCCTCTAGTCGGGGTAGCAACCTGCATTTTGGGTAACTCTTGGAGGGGCGTTCGAGTTTATATTCCTCAGCCGCCAGGACTTCAGTTCATCTGTCAGCTAGCAGATCTTGATCAGCTTGAAGCTGCTGCTGCTTTTTCTTAAGGCTATTTGTCGTGGCTATAAGCCGACGCTTGAAGCGCTCTTGTTCGACAGGATCCTCTGGCACGACGAATTCGGCATCGTCGAGGCTTGCCTCGTCTTTGGAGGGGGGCATGTAATTATCGTCCTCCGCCTCTCCATCCGCCGCTCTCTCTGGAGGGCTGGCCTTTCCATCCTCCTGTCCTAGATCATGCTGGAGGGGATTGTTGCCATCTTCGGCACTATCCGGAGTGTTATTATCTCCTGTGCCGGTATCACCACTTTTGCTTTGGCGGGACTTAGAGCGGCGCCGCTGACGTCGACGCTTGGGTTGCTTTTTGGAGGGGTCATCCTCCGCTGTCTCGTCGCCATTACCTTCTTTGGGTGTGTCCACCATGTATATATCGTATGATGAGGTGGCTGTCCAATGCCCTATGGGATGTGGTTCCTCTTCGTCTCCCGCATCGTCGTCCATACCGTCGATGTCTTCAGATTCGAAGTCGAGCATGTCGGTTAAGTCATCGACAGTGGCTACTAAGTGGGTGGTGGGTGGGCAGCGAATTTCTTCGTCATCCGCATCCCAATCCTACCGGACATAGTTCGGCCAGGATCCTCCTGACAAGGAGAGAGACCTTAATGAGTTCAGTATGTCACCAAAGGGCGAGTGCTGAAAAATATCCGTGGAGGTAAACTCCATGATCGGCGCCCAATCAGATTCGCTAGGAACGGGCGCAGGCGGTTCGGAGTCCGTGGCCGGAGAAGGATCCGACAGTCTGACAACACGGCTCTCATGCAGTGTAAGGGCGATGTTCGGCTCGATCGCCGCTGAGGGTAAGGCCTCCGTGGCGGGGTCTATCCACCCATCCATGGACGACACAACGGGCTCCGAATTGAGGGTCGGAGCGGCTGCCGGTGCGATCTCCCGGACGCTGTCTGATGGTAGAACTAAGTCGTACTCATCGTGTCCGCGTGACGCACAAGGCAGAGGCTCGAATCCGTTGAAGATCAAGTCTCCGCGGATATCGGCCATGTAGTTTAAGCTTCCAAACCTGGCCTGGTGCCCAGGGGCATAACTTTTGATCTGCTCCAGATGGCCAAGTGAGTTGGCCCGCAGTGCGAAGCCGCCGAATACAAAAATCTATCCGGGGAGAAAAGTCTCACCCTGGACCGCATCGCTAACGATGACCGAAGGATCCATCAAGCCTAACGGCAACGACACAGAGGAACTCTCAATGAAAGCACCAATGTCGGTGTCAAAACCGGCGGATCTCGAGTAGGGGGTCCCGAACTGTGCGTCTAAGGCGGATGGTAACAGGAGGCAGGGAACACGATGTTTTACCCAGGTTCGGGCCCTCTTGATGGAGGTAAAACCCTACGTCCTGCTTGATTAATATTGCTGATATGGGTAGTACAAGAGTAGATCTACCACGAGATCAGAGAGGCTAAATCCTAGAAGCTAGCCTATGATATGATTGTATGTTATTGTTCTGTCCTACGGACTAAAACCCTCCGGTTTATATAGACACCGGAGGGGGCTAGGGTTACACAAGGTCGGTTACAAAGGAGGAGATATACATATCCGTACTGCCTAGCTTGCCTTCCACGCCAAGTAGAGTCCTATCCAGACACGAGCCGAAGTCTTCATTCTTGTATCTTCATAGTCCAACAGTCCGGCCAAAGGATATAGTCCGGCTGTCTGGAGACCCCCTAATCTAGGACTCCCTCAGTGAGCGATCCTCCTACTCGGGGGCTTAGCTGCGACCCCGTACTCGCCTAAGTTACAAAACTATTCTGAGTGGTGAGCGATCGTCCCACTCGGGGGCTTAGCTGCGACCTCGTACTCGCCTAATTAAGTTACAAAACTATTCCAAGTGGTGAGCGATCCTCCCACTCGGGGGCTTAGCTGCGACCCTGTACTCGCCTAAGTTACAAAACTACTCTGAGTGGAGAGCCATCCTCCCACTCGGGGGCTTAGCTGCGACCCCGTACTCGTCTAAGTTACAAAACTGTTTCGAGTGGTGAATGATCCTCCCACTCGGGGGCTTAGCTGCGACCCTGTACTCGCCTAAGTTACAAAACTATTCCGAGTGGTGAGTGATCCTCCCACTCGGGGGCTTAGCTGCGACCCCGTACTCGCCTAAGTTACAAAACTACTCTGACTGGAGAGCAATCCTCCCACTCGCAGGCTTAGCTGCGACCCCGTACTCGCCTAAGTTACAAAACTATTCTGAGTGGTGAGCAATCCTCCCACTCGGGGGCTTAGCTACGACTCCGTACTCGCCTAAGTTACAAAACGACTCCGAGTGGAGAGCAATCCTCCCACTCGGGGGCTTAGCTGCGACCCCGTACTCGCCTAAGTTACAAAACTATTCGGAGCACTACAAAAAAATACACTTCCGTGATGATACGCGTTTGTCACAGTAGGTCACGTTTTCTGTCTTGCATGTACATCCATGCCAAATTTATGACGGAATCAAGATAGTCATACCTGTGCTGTCGTAGAAGTGTTCCATGACATTACCAAATTATCATCACGGAAGTGTCCACTTCCATGACGATAAATCGTGCGTCATAGAAGTGCTTTCGTCAAGGGTGACCGACACGTGGCATCCACCATAACGGAACGCCGTTAAGCTATCGGGTCCGATTTTGGATCCGATAACCCGTTAACAGCCCCGACCAATGGGGATTTTCCATGTGTAAAATCATCATTGGCTGGAGGAAACACGTGTCGGCTCACCGTTGGGACAGATGTCACCCACTCATTGGACCCAAAGCGCCTATGATACTCGACACATGGCACGACCCAATAGAGGCCCATTCCTGTGAAAAGGCCGGCCCGTTTGACTTGGTCAAAAGGTGGCGGGCCGGCCCACGACAAGCCTGTTAACGACATGTTCGCATATAGCCCATTTACAGCCCGCTAACCCAGGGCCTGTTTACGGCCTATCCGAATTAGGCCCAGTAGCGTCATCTGGGCTGTCCAATATAATTCCAGCCCATTTTAACTTCCGGCCCATGTATGGCCCATGACGTCTTTCGGCCCATATGAGGCCCTTAGTAACCCTCGGCCCATTAACGACCCGTGGTAAAACTGGCCCGTAATGAACAGTGTATCACTTTATACCCATTAACGGCCCATTATTTCGCTGGGCCATTTCCAGCCCATGTTATCTTTCGGCCTTCTCAAGGCCCATTTATTCTTGGGCTCATTTCTAGCATTCGTTTACTTTTGGCCCGTTACTGTCATTTTCTGTTTGTGGGCCAAATTCAGCCCGTGGTTACAGTCGGCCCGTTAATACGTTGGGTTGTTTTCATAGCGTCATCAAATACGACCGATTAACTACGACCCGTTATGGTCGGCCCATGAACGGACGTTTTCAACTCTAGCCCATTTACGGTCATAATGTGGTATGTTATTGGCCCATGTTTGGCCAACTGATCATATGGCCCGTAGAAGGCCCATTGATGATACGGCCCGTAGAAGGCCCATTGTGTCTACGGCTCGTATAAGGCCCATTGTTTCTACGCCCTATAGAAGGCCCATTGTTTCTACGGCCCTTAGAAGGCCCATTGTTTCTATGGCCCGTAGGAGGCCCATGTTAACTACAGTAAATATGTAGCCCATGGTTAATGTGGCCTAGTTTTTTTTAAAAATAGGTTATTGCGGCCACTAGCAAACCGCGGAAAAAGAACTGCACTGACTACAAGAAAATAAACAAGACAATAAGTAAATAAATAAGCAAGCAACTTACGCTAGGCTATCACAGCTATTACACATATTACATCCACTGGGCATCAAAGTTCGCCACCAGTGCAAATATAAGGAACAAAGCAGCATATAAACGCCGCAACAAAACAAGTCCAGAACTGAAACCACTTCATAAGAGCTCAAGAAACAATATCCTGGGTACCCATAATGCTGGCAAGATGCTTAGCAAGCTTATTAACTTTCTCTTGTTTGGCGCTTAAATCCTCCAGCACTTGCTGTTGCACCAGAAAGTATGCATCTGAATTCTGCAGGGACTTCCTCAGTCCTTCAACTTCCTGTTGCATAACATCTGATCGATGTTTTTCAACTTGAAGTTGAGACTCAAGAAGCCGAATTGATTCATGCAGCGAGTTCGAAGAGCTGGTGCCAGCAGAAGTAGCCAGTAACTCGAACACTACATCAAGACAGGACTTTGGGGTTGTCTTGGTGTCTTCAATATAGTTTTTATCAGCTTTCTTGGAGACCAACAGGGATGTCTCACTATCTTGAACCTTATCTGCATTACTTCCTTTACCATTGCATAACGGGGTACTCTTCTCCAATATTTTATCCGCGTTCTAAAAGAGAAACAAACAAACACATCACAGGTTTACAATGTAGTATATGAAACTCATTTTGGTAAACCAGTTCAGTAGTAAGGTGGACAGGATAACAACATGAAACAAACATATATCTGTGTAGTATGGTCACTGTATGGTCTATATCAGTCTAGTTTACGTTGCCAAAACAAGATAGATACAGTTCGAATCATATCTATTTAAGACAAAGCAACATAGACAGAATATAAGTGTGGGAAACTACACAGCAATAACAACACTTGTAATGTGGATGGCATGAGAACATAACTGTTTATTCAATTGAAACTGAAATCAACATAGAGCAAGTTACAACAGCAAACACGTCAAAGAAACAGGTTTAAAACATACCTGTTGCGCCATTGGAGTTTCAATTGCATCCTTCAAATTTGAAATTAGTTGGTATGAGTAAATACAGTGATGCAAGAGCAAAGTAGTATGAACCATAGCTACGGAACCTGGCCTGAGAACAATTCTTCTTCTGCTTTAAGCGTTGACTTGGGGTTCGGAGTGGTGGTCCTCGTGCTTTGGGCACTGCAGTTGCTTTACTAACTGCTTGTGTTTGGGTGCTCTGTGGTGGAGACAGTGCTGTGTCAACGGGAACTCGGTTACTATCTGCTGGGGTTGGGGTTAGAAGGGGTGTAGCTGGTTCTCTGTCCAACTGGGTAGGGGTACAATCTGCGTGAGTCTGGGTTATGTGTGGTGGGGCTGGTTCTTGGGCAAGTACAACCATGGTTCTATCTCCATCGACAGGTAGCACAATCTTTTCTGAAGACCATATTTTTACTCCCACAGATACTGCCATCACCCCCCAATTGAAATGGCTGATAAACAAGAAAAGTAATTGAATGTACATACATTGTAAGATAGACATGTGCAATGGATAGTAGGGAAGAAAATAGGGCATGAAATAATTCACATTTATGTTGTCTAACCAAACAGAATAGCAGGACATAATTTCACATATATGATGGCTAATTAAACATGATAGCATGACACAATTTCACATGTATGATGGCTAACTAAACAGGATAGAATGACATACTTCAAAATATGATGACTATGTAAACAGGATGACATGATATAACTATACGATGTGTCTATTAAAGTGGTTGGCATGCCATAAATGACAAGCATGCTGTTGATGGAAACATGATGGCATGATATAATTCATGGATAGAATGACATAATTCAAAATATGATGACTATGTAAATAGGATGAGATGATATAACTATATTATGTCTTTAGAAAATGGGTTGGCATGCCATAATTCAGATACATGATGTCTATGTAAACATCATGGCATGATATAATTCAAATATAGGATTTATATACGAAGGAAGTGAGCAGAGGGCAATCGCATATATGATGTGCCAACTAAGGAGATGGCATTCAATATCGTGTATATGATGTAAAAACTAAGCATTGCAATACAACATATGCATGATATGAGTAATATAACCCTGCCAAGTTTGAGCATACACCTCAGGGGGATAATAGGACTGGTCATCTGCCTCTAAATCCTCCTCTGAGGAGCTATCTGTAACCAGCAAGATATCTGCTTCAGCAGGTAGCATTGTCTGCTCTGAAGACCTTGTTTTCACTCCAGATTTCTCCATCACCAATTCAAATGGCTGATGCATAGGAAGAGCAGTTGAATATACAAACATTGTCGACCAAAGCAATGAGAAATACAAAAAAAGGACGACATGATATAATTCACATATATGATGCTAAACAACATGACATTGCATAATTCACATATATAATGCCTTGCAACAAGATAGCATTGCATAATTCACATATATAATGTCTTGCAACAAGATGGCATTGTATAATTCACATATATGGTAATTAGACACTAAACAGGTGGCATTCACACAAAGCATGTCTAAACTAAGCAAATTACATAGCAATGCAAGATACCATACGCACGATATGAGCAACATAACCCTTCCAAGTTAGAGCATGCACCTCGGGGGGGGGGGGATAGGACTGGTCATCTGTCTCTGAATCCTCCTCTGAGGAGCTATCTATAACCAGCAAGACATGCGCTTCGTCAGATAGCATTGTCTGCTCTGAAGACCTTGTATCCACTCCAGATTTTTCCATGACCATGCCAAATGGCTGATGCACAGGAAGAGTAATTGAATGTACTAAAATTGTTGACAAATTTAACATGTAATAAAAAATGATGTCATGATATAATTCACATATAAGATGACTGGCTAACCAGGGTGGCATTGCAAAATTCACATATATGATGCCTGGCTAAATAAGATGGCATTGCATGATTCACATATACGATAAAGAAACTAAACAGATGGCATTGACACAAAGCATGTTTAAACTAAGCAGATGACATCTTTGATGTATACAGTAAGCAATGCAAGGCACCATATGCATGATATTACCAACATCAGCATGCCAAGTTAGAGCGAAGACCTCATGGGGTAAATAGGAGTGGTCTTCTACTTCTGTGTGGCACCCCGGCTCAGAGCAACCGGTTTACCATGCATTGCCAGCCCAGAGACCATGTCTTCTGGCAACACACAACATCTTGGTATAGAAAACAACCGCTTTATTGATGCTAGCGGATCAAAGTTTATATTACAACAGGTAGTGAGCCCAAGCGGGACCACGGTGCGGCTGAACAATATGTACATTATTTAGTGAACATAAGGGCCTCGATCATAACAACTACGCGGTAGCGGAACAATGTCGTAGCGGAACTCCATAGCACAGGGACACTGATGTGGACACGATCTAGACTCGGACATCGCTCCTTTCCAACAAGGCTTTCCTAAAATCTAGCATGACACACCAGGTCAGTACATTGAATGTACTAGCAAGCTCACAACAGACATAACCATAATGACAAACATTATCATGATAATTAACCAATTATTAATAATCCAACAATATAACCAACATGCTGTGATAAAGCTCTTGTGAGAAAATCCCTCAGACTGGCTTGCCAATGGTGATCACTCTTGGATCACAAATGTACCAACCTCAAAATCTTAACTATGAATATCTCGTGATCTTTCCGGTGATCACAACCACGACCCATATTTGGTCTAAAACGATGATCCTTCCGGCGATCACAACCACGACCAACACTTGGTCTTATCCAACCTGATGACATTCCCGCCATCATCAACAGTGCAGAGTTCATAACTTAGTGTGCAAGATTTATTAAATGTTGACCCATTGTGTGACCTACTTTTGAGCGTGTCCGTAACTGTGGACTCGGCTATCGATAGATTAATACACTCTACAGAGGTAGCGCACTGTACCCACACCATGGAACCCATGGCATTGGGGATATTACTACTAAGTATAAACCGGCCATGAGGGGCCGGGTTATGCCCACAATGAGTTAGTCCTGTTTGAAGCCCATGAATACAAGAAGTATGGCACTTTATAGAGGAGGTCTAACATGAACACCCAGGGCCCAAAGGCGGATTAGGGCCCGTAGACATAAACCGCCATATGATATGTAACTTACGTTGTAAGGCAACGAAAGGTAGAAATTGAGCCGGGCACGTGTATGAGCCGGCCTCGGGATTCTGTAAACCGCCGGGCGTTAACCCGTGTATATAAAGGGACGACCCATCGGCGGTTTAGGGACAACAAACAATAACTCGAGAGCCAGGCAAAGTGGATTCGCTCCCTGGTCATCAAAACCCTAGCAATTCCATCACAACTGGAGTAGGCTTTTACCTTCATCGTAAGGCGCCGAACCAGTATAATTCCTTGCGTCCCTTGTCCGCTTTAACCCCTTTAAGCTAACCCATCGCGATGGCTCCACGACTAAGTCCTTTCACTAGGACATCTGCCGTGACAAAACCACGACAGTTGGCGCCCACCGTGGGGCTATCGCACGATGGTTTCGAGATCTTGAAGGGCAGCTTCGAAGGACTCAAGGGATACACTGTGGGTCGGATGACCAAGAGTCATCGCGGCAAGCTCTACATCGACGACGCGGGCTGGTGCCCTGAGGCCGGCTCGATCGAGTATGGGTATCGGGTCCCCTTTGGTGGAATACATGTCTTCATTGGCAAGATCGGCGAACTGGGCCCTGAGTCGGACATCTGCACCAACATCGTCGAGACGGCTCAGTGTGCAAGACCTGCTCGAGTTTAGCCTGCCATAAGGCGTGCCTTCGTGGGAGTTATCCATGGAACGGAGTCTGAGGATAGATTGGTATCTGGTGGAGAAACCGTCGTCTACTATGATGACGAGTCTTCAACCAGAGAGACCGAGTCACTATATCAACTGCATGATGGCCGGATTAGTGGCGATTTCGATGGTGACAGTATTCCGGATCTCTCTGATCCGCCGAGCCGAGTTGTAATCTTCATGGCCGATACTCAATCAGTGCTGCATTCTTCTACCGCCGCAGTGGTGATTTCCGGTTCAGCAGCTGCAACACCAGTTGGAGCAGGGGGCTCTGCACCACCTCTGGCTCAGGCTTGTCTGATTTATTCGACACTTTGGCAACTTTGCTAGCAGCTGAGGTTACCCCGGCAAATCAGTATCAGCATAACACAGAGGTTGCAAAGGTGAAGGATCAGATAGCTCAAGCTAAGGTAGATTTGGCAGCAGAAAACACCAGGATGGCCGCAGAGCGGGCCGAGTTAGAGGCACAGGCTTATCGGCTTATGCTGGATCAGAGCGCGTCAAATGATGTTATGAGGAGAAGGTACCGGTCTCACTTGCCTCTGATTTACGAGGGAAGGAATCTCTTTAACACGCAAGGAGTAGGCACCAGCAACCAGCCAGTGGTAAACTGGGTGGAGGCACTTGGAACAGGGGCGCCGGTTCAGCTGCGCGCGATGGATCCGCCTCGTCAGAACAATGTCCTGCCACAACACGTCTCAACGCCTCCGGGCCATTACTCTAACCCGTTGGATAACATCGTTGCCGTCGCTTCACGATTGGCAGCTCTCCTGATCGATGGCGAGTCTCCAGTAGCAGTTGAAACACGACGGGCTAGGGAGCTCCTTCAGACAGCTTTGACTCGACATCAGGCTTATTCGCACAGCCGTGAGAGGATTCATTCCACCCCCACCCAAGTCGAAGCTATAGCAGGCATATTGATGAACCGGCCGTATCGAGCAGTGCACGAAACCATAACCCGCCACGAGGTAATAACTCGACGGGCGGCGGTGCTAATGCCCAGGATGTGGTGGACCACGGTAGAGCATGTCGAGAAGCCGAGTTAGCAGCATAGTACGCGGCCCGTCAACTTACTCCAGTTCGTCCAACTGCTTCGGTGGAACCAGACGTGGTTTTCAGTTCTTTGGGGGTGTCGTGTCTTACCCCGGCCCTACGTAACGTGCGGCTGCCCAAGGACTTCAAGGGCCCTCGTAAGGTGCCCAATTACACTGCCGATTTACCCCCTGAGTCATGGGTCGAGAGCTATGAGATGGTGATGGAGATGCTGGACGTGGATGATGCGGCATGTGCTAAGTACTTCACCATGATGCTGGAAGGGACAACTCGTACTTGGTTAAGAAGCTTACCAGCTAACTCCATCGGATCATGGGCCGAGTTAAAAAGCCGGTTTATCCAGAATTTCAAAGCTACGTGCAAACATCCCATGTCAACTGTGGACTTAGCCGTCTGTGTTCAAGAGGAGGGGGAGTCTACAACCCATTGAGTAAAGCGAGTCTCAGCTATTCTACATTCATCAGACCGCATCAATACTGACACAACAGTCTTAACATTGGAAGGCAATTCCCGGTTTATGCCTTTGAGGCTGAAGTTGGGAAGGCTCAAGCGTCACTGCAATGACATGGCCATGCTTATGGCAGCTCTGGTTAAGTATGCCGATTCAGATAGTACTAAGGACCCCGAGTTTGAGGATGAAAAGACAGGGAAGGGAAAGAAGAATGGCAGTGCCAAGGGGCAGCAGCATAACCCGGCGGGTCATGGGAACAACGGTAAGCGCAAGGTCGATAACAACTTGGATTTTGTGGCTAACACCAACACCCAGGATAATGGTCAGCGCATAAGGGTAAACCGCCCCAGCGGGGTAGAGGTTCAGGTCCCAATCTTGAACGCCTATAAATGAGACTTGCCCAAAGCACGGGTCGTGAGAGAGGCCAGCTACGCACCTTTGGAAGGATTGTTTCATCACATGGGAGTTTAAAAATTCAAGTTTTTTCCAATACGACCAGGGACCGCCCGACGGTTCAGGAGGCAGTTCTCATGGGCCGGGTTATGGTGGAGGCAGATCCGGTTCAGGATTCCAAGGCAATCAAACCGGGCATGGCAATCAAGGCAATCAGGGCAACCAGGGAGGTTATAATCATCAGGGGAATCAGTAGCAGCAACAATCGGGTTATCAGAGTAATCCGAAGCAGTTAAATAGTGGGCAGTACCATGTTTTCACCACTAGCTTATGCAAGCGCGATCAGAAGCTGCATAAGAGGGCAGTAAACTCCGTTGAACCGGCGGTGCCCCGTTATCTGCGCTGGTCTGAACATCCCATTTTGTGGAGTCGAGAGGATCATCCACCCCGGGTTGATAATCCGGGTCATCTGGCCTTAGTCGTGGCACCTCAGGTTGGGGGGTATAAGTTCACTAAGGTACTCATGGATGGAGGGAGCAGTATCAATATCCTTCACTATGAAACCTTCCATCGCATGGCGTTGACAGATAAAAATCTTAAACCGTTGAACACCGTTTTTCATGGTGTGGTGCCTGGTAAATCGGCATACCCAGTTGGTAAGATAGCTCTAGAGGTGGCTTTTGGAGATGATCATGATTCAAGATCAGAAACATTGACTTTTGAAGTGGTAAAAATCAAGAGCCCATATCATGCCCTGTTTGGGCGTCCGGCTTATGCTAAGTTCATGGCAAGGCCCTGTTATGTTTATCTGCAGCTTAAGATGCTGGGTCATAAGGGGACCATCACAGTGCATGGGAGCCGGAAGATTGCTTTGGAGTGTGAAGAAGGTGATGCGGCCTATGCTGAGTCAGTTTGTGCAACAGAGGAATTGAAGTTCTACAAAGACAATGTTGATCCGGCAGATATGACTTCTCTGAAGAAGCCAACAACAGAGCATGATCCGGCTTTGAAGTTTAAATCGGCTGAGGAAACTAAGCTGGTTGACTTTGGTCCTGGTGATTCATCCAAGCAGTTCAGCATCAGCGCTAACCTGGATCCGAAATAGGAAAGCGCGCTCATCGAGTTCATCCGTGAGAACCAGGACATCTTTGCATGGAAACCTTTTGATATGCCAGGTATACCGAGGGAACTTGCTGAGCACACTCTTAATATAGATCCTAAGTTTAAACCGGTCAGGCAGTTTCTCCGCTGCTTCAATGAAGAAAGGCGCAAGGCTATTGGTGAGGAGGTAGCCCGGCTTTTGGCAGCAGGGTTTATCGTGGAGGTCTTTCACCCTGAGTGGTTAGCTAATCCCGTGCTGGTACTTAAGAAGAACGACACTTGGCGTATGTGTGTGGACTACACAGATTTGAACAAGGCATGTCCAGTCGATCCCTTTGCTCCCCCTCGTATTGATCAAATCATTAATGCTACAGTGGGTTGTGACTGTTTGTGTTTTCTGGACGCTTATTCTGGTTATCATCAGATCAAAATGGCAGTTAAGGACTAGGAGAAGACATCTTTTATAACTCCCTTTGGAGCCTTCTGCTATGTATCTATGCCTTTTAGGCTCAAGAGTGCCCAGACGACTTATCAGCGCTGTGTACATAATTGTGTTCATAATCAGATTGGGCGCAATGTTCATGCTTATGTGGATGATATTGTGGTAAAGTCCAGAGAGGAGGAAACATTAATAGATGAGTTGAAGGAGACTTTTGATAACCTTCGGGTTTATAAGATCATGCTTAATCCGGCCAAATGTGTCTTTGGTGTACCGGCAGGCAAGCTCTTGGGTTTTCTGGTGTCTAACAGGGGCATTGAAGCTAATCCAGAGAAAATCAAAGCCGTTACGTCCGTGGCTAAACCGGCGTGTATTAACGATGTTCAGCGTCTGGCGGGTCGTATTGCCGCACTGAGCCGGTTTATCAGCCGTTTGGGAGAAAAGGCAATCCCTCTGTATCAGATGATGAAGAAGATAGACCATTTCATCTAGAGTGATGCCGCTGATGAAGCCTTTGAAAGTTTAAAGCGGCAGCTAGCTGAGCCGCCTATCCTCGCTGCTCCTGTTGATAAAGAGCCCTTGTTGTTATATGTGGCTGTTAATGCCCGGGCTTTAGTGTGGCTATTGTTGTGGAGCGCAAGGAGGCCGGAAAGGAGTATCCGATTCAATGACCGGTTTATTATATCAGTGAGGTGCTTATTGAGTCCAAGCAGAGGTACCCACATTGGCAGAAACTGGTGTATGGAGTTTTCATGGCAAGCCGGAAGCTCAAGCATTATTTTCAGGGTCATCCTATAACTATGGTCAGTTCTACCCCCTTGGGGCATATCATCCAAAATAGGGAAGCAACTGGCCGGGTTGCCAAATGGGCCATTGAGCTTGGACCTCACGGGTTAAAATATATGCCTCGTACAACAATCAAGTCCCAAGCACTTGTGGACTTCATCAATGAATGGACAGATTTGCAGGTGCCAGAGGAAAAGCCAGATAACACTTATTGGACTATTCATTTTGATGGGTCCAGACAATTGGAGGGCTCAGGGGCTGGAGTCGTATTAACTTCCTCGCGAGGTGATAAGTTTTGTTATGTTCTCCGCTTAATGTTCCCTTACACTAACAATGTAGCTGAATATGAGGCCTTGCTCCATGGTCTTCGGATGGCTAAGGAAATGAATTTAAGCCGGGTTAAGTGCTTTGGTGACTCAGACCTGGTAGTTCAACAGGTGTCTGGCACTTGGGATTCCAAGGATCCACTCATGGCGTCTTATCGATGATAGGTGGACATAGTGGCTGGTCATTTCAAGGGTTATCAGGTTGACCATATAGACCGACGAAAGAATGAAGCAATGGACGCTTTAAGTCGCTTAGGCTCTCAACGTAAACCGGTGTCGCCCAATGTCTTTCTGGATGTGCTACATAATCCGTCGGTCAAGCTACCTACAGAGGAGGATTTGGTTGTTCCTGACCTAGAGGCTCAATTGGTGGCGGCTCTTCATGTTATTCTGGATTGGACAGTCCCATACCTGGTGTACATGAACCGGGGCGAGTTACCGGAGGATGAAACCTTGGCCAGGCAGATAATCCGGTGATCCAAGTCAATGACCGTTGTCAATGGGGAGTTACATCATTGCAGTGTAACAGGAGCGTTTCAGCATTGTGTGTCTCCTCAAGAAGGCTGTGAGATTTTGCGTGAGATCCACGAAGGAGATTGTGGTCACCACGCCGGTTCAAAATCCTTGGTAGCTAAGGCTTTTCGTCACGGCTTCTATTGGTTGACGGCTCATGCTGATGCTGAGGATTTGGTAAAGAGGTGTGACGGTTGTCAGAAGTTTGCACGCCGCGCTCATGTTCCGGCTCAAGAATTAAGGATGATTCCAACCACTTGGCCATTTGCAACTTGCGGGCTGGATATGGTTGGGCCCTTTAAGAGGTCCAAGGATAAGAAGACCCACCTTTTGGTGGCGGTTGATAAGTTCACCAAGTGGGTGGAGGCAGAGCCAGTCAGTAAGTGTGATGCAGCTACGGCGGTTCAATTCATCAAAAAGAATTTTGTCAATGTGAGCACATCCAGCTTGACGTGTCATCAGTGGCTCACCCCAATCTAATGGTCAAGCAGAAAGAGCCAATCAAGAGATTTTGAGAGGCATCAAGCCCCGACTTATGGTTCCTTTAAAGCGAACGCCGGGTTGTTGGGTGGAGGAGTTACCTTCTGTGTTATGGAGCATCAATACCACACCAATAGATCTACAGGTTATACACCTTTCTTCATGGTCTACGGAGCGAAGGCGGTTCTCCCTAGTGACGTCCGTCATGACTCGCCCCGTGTGGCGGCTTATGTTGAAGCTGACAATGAGAAAGCACGCCAGGATTCACTGGACCTGTTAGATGAGGAGCGTGATCTCGTAGAAGCTCGTTCGGCGATTTACCAGCAAGACCTGCGTCGTTATCACAGCCGCCGGGTTAAAACCAGAACTTTTCAAGAAGGCGATCTGGTTCTCCGACTCATCCAAGATCAGACGGATATGTACAAGTTGTCCCCACCTTGGGAAGGACCTTTTTTGGTCAGCAAAAATCTGCACAACGGGTCATACTACCTTATCGATGTTCGAGAGCACAAAGACTCACATAAATCGGAGGAGGAGACCCAATGACCGTGGAATATAGCTCATCTTTGGCCTTACTATACTTGAGTGTAACACCCCGGATGTAACTTTCCCAATTTGTACTCCAACTCTTGCCGTTTCCGGCCTTAAGTTATTTTATTTTCTCGGGTTCGGGTTTTTGTCTCCGTGTGTTGTTGTCATTGTCATGCATCTCATATCATGTCATCATGTGCATTGCATTTGCATACATGTTCATCTCATGCATTCGAGCATTTTCCCCGTTGTCCGTTTTGCATTCCGGCGCTTCGTTCTCCTCCGGTGGCCTTTTCTAGCTTTCTTTCGTGTGTGGGGATTAAACATTTCCGGATTGGACCGAGACTTGCCAAGCGGCCTTGGTTTACTACCGGTAGACCGCCTGTCAAGTTTTGTACCATTTGGACTTCGTTTGGTACTCCAACGGTTAACCGAGGGACCGAAAAGGCCTCGTGTGTGTTGCAGCCCAACACCCCTCCAATTTGGCCCAAAACCCACCAAACTCTGCTCCATCACCTAGAGCGTTCGATCACGATCACGTGGCCGAAAACCGCACCTCTTTTGGACTCTCCAAGCTCCACTTATGCCTATAAATAGACCCCCCCGTTTTTGGATCTTCTCCTCCCACGAAACCCTAAAAAAATATAGATCTCCGCCGCCGCCGAACGTGTCCGACCCGCGCCAGACAACGTCCGGATCCGCCGCCGCCAACCACCGGGCGTCACGTGGCGCGGGCGGACCACATCACCGCCGCCACTCCCGCCGGCCCGTCAGGCCCGGAGCGGGCCCGCCTCTCCGCCGCTCGGGCCAGAGCCCGCGCCTCCTCCCCGCCTCGTCTTCCCCAGCCCCGGGTACCCGAGCCCCGCCGCCGTCGAAGCCCGCCGCCGCCGCACCATTTCCGGCCAGGGCAAGCTCCGCCCCGGGCCACCTCGTCGCCGGCCGCCGCCCCTCGCCGCCTCCAGTCGCCGCCTCGTCGCCGGCGCCGCCTCCTCCGCCACTCCGGCCTCTCCCTCCTCGTCTCCGAGCCCCGGCCGCCACAAACTCCACCGGTGAACAGGAACTCCGGCGGTGAACAGTAGCTCCGGCGAGTGCATCGGGAACCGCGCTGGATCTGGATCTAAAAAAAATCCCCTCGGTTGACTTTTTCTCCCCGGAACCCTAATTTTTATGCAAACTTTGACCTGTGATATCTCCGCATCCATAGCTTCGATTTGGGCATATAGCATATCAAAATGTTCGTCTCAGAGAGTACATCATTTCATTCCATTGCATCATTTTCATTTGAGCTCATCTTGATGCCCGAAATGCTGTTAGAAGGAGGCTTCGTGAGTTAATTGTCAGATCTGCTACTCCGTTTAGCACTTTTGTCATTTTTGCCATGATTATTGTGTGCATGCTATGCCTATGAGTCCTTCATATGTTTTGTTAAGGGTTTTGTCATCTATCCAGAGGTGCAACCCATGTATTTTTAGGATGTGTGTGGTGACTTGTGCAAGCTTGCAAAGTGGTGCACTTGCTAATTCTGTTTTCAAGGACTTAGTGATTTCACGAAGTCCTGGGATTGTTTAGTTCACGATGCCATATGTTCTTGTTGTTTCCTAGTGATCCGTGCCTCTTTTGAGGATGATCAGTAAAGGAGTTTTGTTAATCTTGTAGTGCTCTATCCATCCCTGTCTTTGGTTGCAATTATGGAGCACCCTAGCTAGAGTCAATCGAGCTCTACTTTTGCTTCGTTGCGAATCTGGGCAGATCGTCAACTTGTTTGCGATTTTGCTGATGTTATTATAATTGATTCGTGCATGCTATGCCATTGTTCTTGCCATGTCTAGCTTTTATTTTGTGCCTTCTTTTTGGGTGTATGCTTGTCTTGCCATGAGTTGCACCGTGGTGAGTGCATCAAGCTCGTAAACATGCCTTCGTGAGTTATGTTTCAGCATGTCCCAGTTTTCACTAAGTCTGAAAACTGATTATGTTTTTGCTATGTTCGTGTGCTTGTTAGTATATTTTGTGATCCCTATTGGCTCAAGGTCACTAAGGGACTTTTGTTAAGCTTGTTGAGTAGCTCCATGCCATGTCTTCCTTTGTCATGTTCAGGTCCTGTAGAATGTTGTTTTGTTGCTCCGAAGAGGGCTATATGATCTGAAATTCTAGACAAGTGTTAATTTCACTAAGTCTGAGATCTGTTTTACCATTTGCGTTTTTGCCATGCTTGTTTGAACCTGTTAATGGATGAATTGGCCGTAGCTCAGTACTAGACTTTTGTTAAGCATCTTGTGTGCATCCCTGCCATGTATTTTGTTGTCATGTTTGGGTGCTGTAGCATGTTCATCTCATTGCATTTAGATGCCTACTTGCTGTAAATCGCAGACCGGTGTCATTTTTGAATCGCCTGCCATTTCCAAACCGTAACTCCGATTCCTGCGTTCTTTATATCGTTTTCAAGCGATTTCATCTCATATTTCTAGTGGCACCCTTGGAATTCCAAGTTGAGGCCAGGTTCATGCATTTTCCTGTCATATCTTGCATTTTTGCATCCCGCATAGCATATCATCTTTGCATCGTGTTGTTTGAGTTTGCACGTGGTTGATTGTGTCCTTGTTGCTTGTTTTTCTTGTTTGGGTAGAGCCGGGAGACGAGTTTACTAACGAGGATCCCGTTGAGTTTGCTCTTGAGGATCCAGTCAACTCTGACAACTGTGCAGGCAAGATGATCATACCCTCGAAATCACTACTATCTTTGCTATGCTAGCTTGCTCGCTCTTTTGCTATGCCATTGCTACGATGCCTACCAATTGCTTGCAAGCCTCCCAAATTGCCATGTCAAACCTCTAACCCACCATTGTCCTAGCAAACCGTTGATTGGCTATGTTACCGCTTTGCTCAGCCCCTCTTATAGCGTGCTAGTTGCAGGTGAAGATCGAAGGTCGTTCCTTGTTGGAACATCTTTTATTTACTTGTTGGGATATCATTATATTATCTTGCTATCTTAATGCATCTATATACTTGGTAAAGGGTGGAAGGCTCGGCCTCTCGCCTAGTGCTTTTCTAGCAATGCCCAACCTTGGTCTTACCATTTGCCACCTAGCCTCTTTTTCCCTCGGGTTTTCGGAGCCCGCGGGTCATCTTATTTAAACCCCCCCGGGCTAGTGCTCCTCTGAGTGTTGGTCCAAACTAGAGTCCTGTGCAGCGCCCCCTCGGGGAAACTCGAGGTTTGGTTTTAGTTGTATGGAGCGCTCATCTGAGTGTTCCCTGAGAAAGAGATATGTGCAGCTCCTATCGGGATTTGTCGGCACATTCGGGCGGTGTTGCTGGTCTTGTTTTAACCTGTCGAAGTGTCTTGAGTTACCGAGATACCGAGTCTGATCGGAACGTCTTGGGAGGAGGTCTATTCCTTCATTGATCGTGAGAGCTTGTCATGGGCTAAGTTGGGACTCCCCTGCAGGTATTGAAATTTCGAAAGCCGTGCCCGCAGTTATGGGCAGATGGGAATTTGTTAATGTCCGGTTGTAGATAACTTGAACCTTAATTAATTAAAATGAATCAACTGAGTGTGTTGCCGTGATGGCCTCTTCTCGGCGGAGTCCGGGAAGTGGACACGGTGTTGGAGTAATGTTTGCGCAGGTTGTTCTCTAGCTTCCCGCTCGTGCTTTGCCTCCTCTTCTCGCTCTCCTTTGCGAATAAGTTAGCCACCATACTTGCTAGTCGCTTGCTGCAGCTCCACTCATATTTTATCTTGCCTTACCTATAAGCTCAAATAGTCTTGATCGTGAGGGTGCGAGATTGCTGAGTCCCCGTGGCTCACAGATTACTATTACACCAGATGCAGGGCCTGATGATTCCGCTCCAGGAGACGCGTATGAGCTCAAGTGGGAGTTCGACGAAGACTCTCAACGATACTACGTTTCCTTTCCCGATGATCAGTAGTGGTGCCCAGTTGGGGGTGATTGGAACCGTGTCGCATGTTGGGTTCTCTTTTATTTTGGTGCCGTAGTCGGGCCATGAGTGTATGCATGATGTAATGTTATTTATGTACTTGATTGGCGTGGCGAGTGTAAGCCAACTATGTTATCTCCCCTTTTATTATTCCATTACATGGGATGTTTGTGAAGATTGCCTAACTTGCGACATATGCCTTCAATGCGATTATGTCTCTAAGTCATGCCTCGACACGTGGGAGCTATAGTCGCATCGAGGGTGTTATATTGAGCCACAGGCTCCTCTTATGTACATAGTTATGACAATGTATATATTATGATCAATATAATGAACCGGAGCCTCAGCTAAAGCGGGCTCTCTCTTGTTTTTATTACATCACGTGTGGTTACATGGGGGCTTCTGTTTATAAAGCCATATATATACAAAGTCACTTGGGGGCTTGGTCGCATTCGAACCATAGCTACACCTCTTGATCGACATAAGGCCACCAGGGAAATCACTTGGGTGCTCGGTTGTATTTGAACCATAGCTACACCTCTTGATCGGCTTAAGGCCAAAAGGAAATCACATGGGGCCAAAGAGAGTGTTGCAAAAGCACAACTCAAACATAGGCACCCACCGAGCATAGCTCAAAATGTTGCTCGGGGGCTCTTTGCTATCAAGCCAGGCTTGGAAGCCATGTGTATTCACCTAAAACCCCGGTCATCCTGCCTTTTTTAAGTAAGCCACTCCGTCCAGGTAATCCTGGTATGACCCGCCGAATGTTTGACAAGTCAATCTCATAGACCCTAAACTTGTCAAAGTTAAAATGACGATTGGTTAATGTGAGGTCCATCTTGGTTTAACTCATTAGCCTGGCAGCCCATGAAAAGCCTTGCATGTTCTTTTTATGTTTTTATTTTTTGCCAAGTTTTTCTCCTTTGGTAAGATTCATAATATCTTATGATAAACCGGCATTCATTGACCCGGGTTGGCTTTCAACGATAAGTTGTAAGTACATGATCAACTATAATCCGGCGTTAATTGACCCGGTCTGGTTTCGACTACAAGTCACCAGCATTATATATGGATACACCGGTGTTTATTATAACATGGTACGGTTTTATCATAAACTAACAAAACATGGAAGGAGTTATCAATACTCAAGATTGGGGTTACACCCTAAATATACAAAAGTTGGTTAACCAACAGTGTGATTCAATATCACAGGTATCATCTCTTTCATCTTTGATTATTTTTCAAAGTACAGCCTTGGTTATCAACCCCGGCTATATATTTTGGCATCATGACCCGTCCAGCGGTAAACCGCTAGGACACTTTCAAACTTCTTGTATGCAGGAACAGTTTGCATAACGCCGCTACGGATTATGAACATAATATATCCTAAAGCAGGATGGATTAACAGTATTAGGCAACATAAATATGCACGATGGCATAGCAGACCAAGTATTTTGAACTAGCCTATTACAAGGCGCTTTGAGGCCCAAAAAGAATAATTGTTTTCAGCAAGTGTGACAGTACGCAGAAGGCTAAACCGGCCTCCGGATCATGACTCGTCACTAGGCTGACTTGAAGGCTGTGGATCGTCTTGCGTTGGTGCATCCTCCTCCTCTCTACCCAATGGCGGGAAGTCAATGGTTTCCCAATCGATTCCTGTTAAGGCTTGGAACACAGCTTCATCGCTTATAAGGTTGGAGGGGTTAACATCAGGGGCATAGGTGTGCTTACGGATTGGCAGAATAAGATCTTCTACATCATGTGTTGGCACAAGAAGTCTTTTATGACCAGAATCATAAACCGGCTGATAGTGAGAGAGATCTATTTCTGCGGCCAATTTGCTCATTATGGGGCGTATTCCATTTGTCAACCTTCGAAGATCATCATTGTTAAACTATGAACCGTCCTCTTTTATGCTAGGATAGCCGCTACCGATATCCGATGAGCCAAGATCTGGTATCCATGCCTTAGCCCGCATTAGTGCAGTCGGCGCACCTGACCTTGCACCTGATCTTTTTAACTCGTCCAGCCGGATAGGCAACATTGACAGCTTCTCAATGGTTTCCTTTATCAAAGTTGGAGGCGGTTTGTTATGAGCAGCAGTGCAAATGGCCCGCTGGGCTCCGGAATATAACTGCTTTATAAGGGTATAGGTAGCATTCAGCTTCATCCGCATGTCAGAGCCCAGATGGGTAATGCGAGTTCCTGTGTCATTGCGAGCATCAGTACCCAGTAAACTCATGAGATAATATATGTTGACAACTTTAGATGAGGATACTTACCAAACACAGCAGCGGTCATGGCATTTATCTGCCGCTTTAAAGTGGTCAGCTCTTCGACCACTGGTTTAAGGGTTGCTTCTGCATCTTCAGCTCTCTTTTGCAATGCAGTTTTCTCTATGCCCCAATCTGCCCGTTCCTTATTAAAAGTTTCCTTCAACTTCTCCATGGCTCCTAAGGCACTGGTCAGTTCCTCTTTGGCTTTGGAGGTTGCTGCTTGCTGAGATTTGATATTTTCTTGAAGATCAGCAGTTTGGGCTTCCTTTTTGCTCAGCTCAGCCTATAAGAGAAGGACATATTATGAGGTGACAGTGAATATTTGAAGTACCAAGCACATAACAAGTTATATACTTGGCACTTGGGGGCTAATGCCTATTTGATTGATTATCAGAAATTTTTTACAAGTCCCAAGCACAATACAAGTATTATTCTTGGCACTTGGGGGCTAACGTACATTTTCTCAAAGTAACATTGGTCAAAGTCCCGGTTCAGCTTGGAAAGATAAACCGGCCCTTGGGGACTACACAAGCGAAAGTTCAAAGATTACAATTCTGAAGTACCGGTTCATCTTAAAAAGATCAACCGGCCCTTGGAGGCTAAGCATGCAAAGTTGAAATATTACAAAGTCCCGGTTTAGATTGGCATCATAAATCGGCCCTTGGGGGCTACTGGAGTTAGTACTAGAAATTGGACATAAGAGAGAAACAGTTATGTAGTTACCTCATATCGCTCCTTCATCAGATTCACTAAACCGGCTTCGTAGTCACGGTTTGTGTATAGACGGTTTAAAAAACCAAAATGAAGTTCTTGGGCATTGAGGTGGGCGTAGCTTGACAAGTCTGTGCTCCACTTGCCTTTGCCCATAGTAGAAAGCTCTTCCTAGGCACTATGCTTTGATAACACAACAGGATTGCCAGGGGTGGTGTGGCCAAAGCCGGTAATCGTAACATCATCTTCCTTGTCATCAGCCGCCTACACCAGAGCTGATGGATTATCAGTAGCCTTAGCCGGACTTGACAATTTATCATCAGTGCAGACCGGGCTTGTCGGTTTATCAGCATGGCCTGTTGCATCAACTTCTACTTGTTCAACAACAAAGTCATGATCTTGAGGTGGCGGATCATCAAGCATGGCGTCAGCATTTGCTCCTTCCAGTTCTGGAGTTCTCTCTGGTTCAATAACTACATTGTCATCAGACGGTTTATCTACCCGAGCTTTCTTGCTGGGTCTGGCCTTGGCTCTAAAAGGAAAATATATAAAGGTTAGTATAGCACACAAGTATAAAGCGTCAAAGTATTAAGTTTAAAGTGTTTACCCAGGAACAGTTTTAAGAGGATGGAGCTGTGTGGCTGTTGACTCGCTGGATGATGAATGAGGCATTCCCTGATAATTTGAATCGGATGGATTAAGAGGTTGTCGGAAATAACCCGCCTTGGGATAAGAAGTATCGGAAGTGTGTGAGACCTCAGATCGACGTTTCCGAACCGGAGCGTTGGGTAAACCGGCTGAAGTGGCTACTTGGCCGCTGTGCCAGGTTGTGCGGCGAGCTTCATGTTGCTGCTTCTTCAAAAGAAAGTTTGGGTCCAAGTGAGCTAGGGGGTGAGAAAATCTTACTTTCCGAATTGCTTGACGGATTTTTTGTGTTGGCAGAGGGTCTGAACCGGAGGAGAGGATAATTACCTCTGCCTCATCGGCTTGGCTGCCTTCAGCGTCATCCTGATAATAATCATTGTCAATGAGGTGTATGAAAACCGAACCAAGAGAGTCAAGTTCTACCTCTGCGTCCGGATCATCAAGGTCGTCATCGAGGTTTAACCTGGTGGATTCAACTGCCTTTTTCTTGGCAGGTTTCTTAACAACCTTCGTCTTAGGTTGAGGGGTCTTGGCCGGTTTATCCTGCGGCTTCTTCTTCCAGAATGAGTCGTCACCCTATTAAAAGATTGACAGAGGATATAAAAGATTACACAGTTAAGAATACCAAGTACAAGCAGCAGTGAGGCAAGTGTTACAGCTGTCGGTTTATTGGAAACGCAGAAGGGACTAAGCCCTGCTTTGCTACAGATAGCCACCGATTCATTCAATATTTTCTTAACAGACTCAATAACTTCATCCTCTGTTAGCTGAATATCAATATGTCATTGATGATCTTTTAAGTCCCCTGTGTACTGACACGTTAAACGGGGCGACGACTTAATGGTAAAACGCTCCAAGATATCCAGCAATGAGCAAAGTCAACTCCTATCAAACCGTTAGCCATAAAAGCTCTAAGCTTGGCGAGTTGTGGTGCATATGTGGCCCGTTCCTTGGCAGTCAGCCGTTGTGGAAAGGGACGTGTATTGGTAAGCCGGTGAGCACAATAACCCAGCAGAGGGTTCTGATCATCAGGGGAAGTATCCTTACAGTAGAACCAAGTCTGGTTCTAGTCTTTAGGATGACTATGAAGTTTGGCATGAGGAAAGCTGACGTCCTTCCTTTTCTGAATAGAAACACCGCCAAGTTCGGTGTTGGGCCCGCCTACAAACTCAGTACGACGGGTCAATTAGAAAAAAATCCCTGAACAATTCAACGGTTGGCTCTTCTTGCAGATATGCTTCACAGAACACTTGAAAGTGGCAAATATAGGACACAGAGTTAGGTCCAATATCTTGAGGATGGATCTGGAAGCTGGCAAGCACATTGCAGAAAAACTTGGATCCAGGCGGTTTAAAGCCACGGCTCATGTGATCAACAAATACCACTACCTCGCCATCCTTGGGGGTAGGAGGATTTTCTGGACCGGGAACTCGCCAATGGATTTCACTTCATTTCGATAAAGCGCCAGTTCTGACGCATCCATCTAGTTGCTCTTCAGTAACCCGGGAAGGGACCCAGTTACAAGCATAAAATTGTTTGGCCATTTCGAATGAAGAGCTGAAAAAAAAGATTGTTGCCGGTTTAAGACTCATGGTTGGCAAGCATAAAGCGTAGCAGGTTAAGGAAAAGGTATTCAAGCATGCAGAATTGTTAAACTGGAGGTTGATGCTATTATAAATGGTAAAGCGATTGGCGGTTTACAAGGGGACTAATGGCATATGGAAGATTATTCTCTAAAGGATAAACCACCTACACAGACAATTAAGGTACACATCTGAAGCGAAAAATGACTAAGTGAGGAGAAACAAGTTTCACAGTTTCACATTGGAATTTTGGATCTACCACATGTCAGGAAAAGTAAAAGATTTAGACCTAAAAAGTTGGTGCTTGAGCAGTTCGCAAAGGTCCAGATCGGTTTTTATACACAAAAGGCATGGTTTGATAGGCAAACTAAGGATTGTCATTGCTACCATGCAGGAGAACACCAAGTTTGAAGCCTGTCATATAGGATCTAATGAAGAACAAGGATAGAACACCATGAAGCTTCTATGAACTCGTGAGGACCCTAGCGGATCTACAGAGGAAGGGAAGAGGAACTCACCGAAGTTGTTGAAGCAGCGGAGGCGCGCCGCGTTTCTCTGGAACGTTCAGGTTGATGCAGTGGCCGGAGGTAAAGATGAAGGCGGAGCTTGATGACAGCGGCCGCGCGCAAGGGTGAGGTCGTGAAAGGAAGGAGAAGACATGAGGAGGCACGGAAGGGGAAAATGAAAAGGACCCCCTGTTCTTATTTACAAGGCGAATGGATAAGTGACAGGCGCGAAAATCGAGGAGCCCAAAAAATTGGATCTATGACAGAGCGGACGCCTCGATTGTCAGAGGCTCATTAATGGAGGTGAGACATACAATTTTTAGTAACAGGTGACATCATGGCGGTTTGTTACAATCTTGGAAGATGACATCACAGCGGGTTACAAGGATATGCCAAGGTGCTAAAAGGGGAATTTTGCTAAGTGTTGAAGATTGACATGAACAGGTTCAAATCAATCTGGGGCCTAATGTTGGGGATATTACTACTAAGTATAAACCGGCCATGAGGGGCCAGGTTATGCCCACAATGAGTTAGTCCTGTTTGAAGCCCATGAAGACAAGAAGTATGGCGCTTTACAGAGGAGGTCTAACATGAAGGCCCAGGGCCCAAAGGCGGATTAGGGCCCGTAGACATAAACCGCGATATGATATGTAACTTATGTTGTAAGGCAAGGAAAGGTAGAAACCGAGCCGGGCACGTGTATGAGCCGGCCTCGGGATTCTGTAAACAGCCAAGCGTTAACCTATGTATATAAAGGGACGACCCGGCGGCGGTTTAGGGACAACAAACAATAACTCGAGAGCCAGGCAAAGCGGATTCGCTCCCTGGTCATCGAAACCCTAGCAATTCCATCACAACTGGAGTAGGCTTTTACCTTCATCGTAAGGGGCCGAACCAGTATAATTCCTTGCGTCCCTTGTCCACTTTAACCCCTTTAAGCTAACCCACGGCGATGGCTCCACGACTAAGTCCTTTCACTAGGACATCTGCCGTGACAAAACCATGACAGATGGCCTCGCACTGCCATTCGGGTGGACCATCGGCATTCCGACGAAACCCCTCCATTGCCATGACACTCTCCCGGCCACTCCGACTCACTCCCCTCTGGGCTAGTCCTGGATGGCCCCGTGTCTACCGAAGACACAACGACCACCGTCGTGGCCAAAACATAAACTGTCCCACATGGGGACACGGTACCAAAAATCTCAACAACGGGCACACAAGGTTATGTCTGCTTACCGGGCCAGGGTACCGCACGCCCATAATCATCCCTTGTTGGAGGCACCGGCCAGAGGCATGACAACGGACCGAATAAAGGCCTTCTCATAAAGGCAAATGTGGTTGCACTGGAAAAAAAACTTGATTCAGTGGCACCATGACCCGGTCAACGATATATTCAAGTTGAGTTATTATCAGGTTCAACTTAAAGTGAAAATAACCGGTGTCATAATATGCCATGAAATGCAACACTAACATATGCATCACATATCAACAGAAATGACTGAGTCAACTATCTCCACACCAAGCATAAACATCAACAACTCATGACACTTCTCTGGTTAGGATTAAACCTTACTTTAAACAGAATCTTTTCTAGCAAATTTATCATTTTTCTCATGCAAGAAAATAGCTCCATATAATTACTTATATCCATAACTATATTACTCTTTCGAAACAAAATTTAATTTTTGTTTCTCTACCAACTTAGTTAGCTTTAAAATTTCTATAAATCAAGCATATTAACTTAAAACAAGCAACTAACAGAATATAAGTAACATAATAGTGATCTAAATGCATGGATTAAATCATTCATTCAAGTAGGAAAATCACAAATATTGCAATGGCACCATGAAAATGTTGTTGTGGCTTGCCTTAGTGCAGATGAGGTTCACAAGCCTCCTGGTGATCTTCAAGACAAGCCTCACCCTTTGAAAATAATTATAACCACAAAAAGAAAACATCAAGAACCCTTCTGAAATTCACCAGAAAATCTAGACAGCAGGGGAAAATCCCATTTTTGCTGAGCTCCTAGATTTCTTTACAACGAACACACTTCAAAAATAATCAATTCATTTGGACGTATGGTTAAAGAGTTTTGGCTGTTTGAAGCTCTCTGAAAAATATGAAATTTGAATTTAATTGAAAACAGACTGGGGGGTGACGTCGGAGGCGTAAAGCCTCAGGGCACCACCACTCGTACCACTTCACGCGTGTACTGAGTGGCTAACTAGCGGGCCCCGCTAGTTAGGTGAGGGGAGAGGGGGAAAGAAACAGAGGACGACGCGGCTTCACTGGAGCACACGCTGGCGATGAGAGCTTCTTGGCCAAAACGAGAGGGAGGGATCAAGAGAGGAGACGGAGGCGCACCTGCCCGTACCCATACAGTAGCTAGGGGTGGTCGGACGGCGTCGGAATCAACCTCTCTAGCGGAGACAGAGAGCAGAGGTCACCGGAGACGAAGACGACGGCGAACAGAGGCAACTCCAGGGGCTCCAACCAGGCGGAACATCACCACCAGAGAGCGGCGGAGGCCCTGGAAGGGTTGCCCAGGCCTGGGAAGGGCCGGAGCTACGGAGACGACCCGAGGGGATCGCCGACGAGCTCGAGCTCGGGGACAGCGGCCTGCGGCCTGCCCGGTTGGGCTACGGCTACCTATGAGGTTGTGGAGTGTGTGGGAGTCGTGGATGGTGCTCGAGGAGGCTGGGGAGGGATCCATTTATAGCCGAGCATCGAGGGGGGTTCGGGCTCCGCCGGTGGACACCTAGACACGGCGCCCAGTGCCGAACGGCGTCAGTGAGAGTGGGAGAAGGAGACGCAGCTCACGCAGGGACTGTGGGCGAACGGGGACGAGCACAGGGGCACTGGGGTGACGACGAGCACAGTGCGCACCGCACTGTTATGTTGGTCGGACCGCGCCCGTGCTCGCTGCAGCGAGCTCAGGCGTCGGCGAGCGCCAGGAGGGAGTTAAAGAGAGCTTGGACGAAGATTGTGGCGAAGATTGGCAAGGCTAGGCAGTCGAGGAAGCAAGCACACGAGCAACAGAGGCTCGGGCGCGACCCAGAGCGCGTCGGCACGCAGGTTGACATCATGTAAACGCGTGGTCACCGCGTGAACTCTTCCCTCAGGCCGACCTAAGTCCAAATTTCATGTCTGGCTTGTTGTTGGTGGTAGTTTTGAAGATTATCACGCTTTGGTTTCGACCCAGACGCAGTAGGATAGATTTCAACCGCCTAGTAAGTTTCTGATCAGTAACTTTGAGAGCTTACTATGGTCAAACGGTTGGGAGTTGAGGGCTGGCTTTGGAGGTTAGCAATCATCTACTAAGGTGATGATGCACAAGAAAAAACAGCAACAATGGAGCAAGTAAAATGGTAGTTGCTGTAGAAACCACCATTTCTGTCCAGAACAGAAAATATTTTCTGTAGCAAAAATATTCCAAAAAGTCATGCAATATTTTTGCTCAGGAATGTGCCGTATGGTTCAGAGAATATTTTTGAATTTTCTCAGATTTTGTGGGCAAGAAAAATTGGGGTTGCTTTGGAGCACATTGAGCTGACTAGGGTTTAAGAGAGGGAAATGAATATTTTTCATTTAAGAAAATATTCCAATTATTATTTTGAGGAGAACCAGAGTGGGAATGATGGTTAGAGAGGGAAATGGAACACTTGGGTGAAAGCTAAGGGGTACCCAAGTGTTTAAGTCCATATGAAAAGATTCAAAACTCCAAAGTTCAAATTCAAACCAACTAAAATCAGGCAAAGAAAAGAGGGCAAAAACCAGGCTGTCACATTCTGAATCCCCCTCAGAACAGTTATCTTCCTCTTGGTTACGATTCGAAATGGGTGGAGGGGGACTGCCTTTGCGCCCACCATGGAGCGACGTCAGCATAAAATTTTATTGCCAGGCAAGGCTCGTCTCTTTTGCTCTACATGTTTAGTTCCATTGTGTACAATAACTGACATGCATAGGGATAAAACATAGTGAGATTACGTAAGGAGTGCATGCACAAATCCAGAGTGATGGTAGCAAACTGTGGATAGACCCAAAACCAATGATAGCAGGCAAATAATAGCTTTAGTTAAAAAATACAGATAATGGCTCCTTTAATGTTTGTTTGCACCCAACATGAAACTCATAGTAGACACCCGAGATTAACCATATAGTAGACAGATAGTACTGATTGCTGCCCCAATATGTACCCCACAACCATTTAAAAACTCAAGTTTCAGCATAAGTTTGGACCTGACTCGGAGTCTAGTAGGTGAACACGCCGATAAAGTAGCATGTCATCATATTAAGCGATGCATAACATAAGCAGACACGGAAGAGTGCGACCTCTCTTGCGGACCCGTGTAGTCCTCAAGGTCATATGCTCAGTTGATGATGGTAATGCAGTTGTCGTGGCTGCGGATGGTGGGGAAGAAGATCTGAGACGGCGAAAGACAGTCTGGAGAGCGGATCCCTGCTGTGGTGAACCCTTCCATCGTTGGGGCAGTTGAGCTGGGGTGGAACACAACATCGTAGGAGCAGGACAAACCACACAAGGTTTTCTTTGACACATATCTGTAACAGAAGTAATTGTGTAAGGGTTTGTTTGAATTTGAGGATTCTAACAATGCAGGGATAGGAAATAGGCAGGAATAGGATAGGAATGCACGTGCAAAACAGAGAATATAAAAACACAGGATTTCTGCCAATCTGGATGTTTGGTTCACAAGAATTGGAAGATCACAGGACGCAAAGAAACATGGTGAGATTAAGTCAAACCACAAGAAAATGTACGGTCATAATGCTATTATGCTACTATCTCTTAGTCTTGTGCTTCACGAATAGGAATTTGAAATGGAGGACAAGTGGAAATTAAAATTCCTACAGAACAAATCCTACAGTTTTCCTTTGCTCCATTCCTCTGCACCAAATTCATGAAAAGTAGTACCATAGGAAACTTTCCAATTCCTATGTTTTTCATTCACTTTTCCTTTCAAGCACTGGCGATTCTAGTAGGCAGGCTTGAGCAAGGAAAATCCTACACTTAAAAAATGTTTTTGTGCTACTTCCATTACTTTGGACCCAGGCCACTGCCCTACTAGCTCAACTCCCAGGGCCATCGACAAATGCACAGCTCAAACGCGCAGAGATAAATAATGATGGCGTTCAAGAGAGTCCATCACGGATAGCTAAGTTGCCTGGTACCTCACTGCTTGTCATATAGTAGGATAAAATAGTCATATTTCCCGTTACTCAGTGTGCTCAGTGGACAATATATAAAACATGTAGAGTAAAAAAGAGATGCAACAAGTGTACAACCTCTTTGGCGAAGCCATGTAGATCTCATCGTGATTGGGTTGGCCGATGAGGATGCTCCGGCTGACTTGGCTGTCGGAGGAGGGGAAGAAGATCTTAGGCGTCTGGAGATGGAGCCCGAGGTACTGCTCCGCTGTGATGGTGGGTTTAGTCATTGGAGCAGCTCCGGTGAGTTGTACGATGCTGAGGCTGAACCAGGACAAGAGAGAGAACATTAACCTGCGTGGAATTCTAATAGCATCTCCAATAGATGACGTAAAATACATAACCACAAAGTGCTAGATGTAAAATACATTAGCCACTCATCTCTGAAGTTAACTGTCGAAACTGAATATAACTGTCGGAACTGAACTTGACTGTCGAAACTGAATTTTGCTGTCGAAACTAAATTTTACTGTCGAAACTGAACGCACTAGAGGTGAGGCTACACGTCAGTCGACTAACTTTTTCATCTCTGGTCAGTCGATTTTGCAGCCGTTGGATACGAAATCAAGGGCATGCAGTTCATCTTTAACCTCCACCCCCCTGAGCCGCCAGCCACCACCGGCCAAACAGCCGCCCGCGGCCGGCGGTGCGCCGCCCCGCCCGCCCTGAAAACACTCCCCACCGCCGGTCCGCCGCCGCCCCGACCATCCCTCTAGCACCCCCCCCCCCGTTCCGAGATTTTTCTCCGATGATCCCCACGCCACCGCCCCACCACTGCCGGCGACCACCGCCCCCACCCTGAACCCTAAGATAGATAGTGGGGTACCTCTCCGGTGAGCCCTCCTCCCTGCTACGGCTGGTTCTTCCTTAACTCGGGCGAGCCCCCCCCCCCTGAAAATCGACTGACCCAAAAGTCGATTCAATTGACTGAAGTGTAGCTAAATTAGAGCAGCATCGCTAGAAAAAGCAAGAGCAAGAGCAGTAGCACGAGCAAGAGCAAGAGCAAGAGCAGACAAGGCAGGGGACCGAGAGAAAGAGCAGAGCAGCAGCACGAGCGAGAGCTAAAGCAGTAGTAGCTCCTACTGATGTGGACGTCGCCGCAGAGGGAGCGACGCCGTGGAGGAAGTGTCCGGCGACGCCATCGTGGATGGAGCCGCGCCATGTCAGCTCGGGACCGAGCGCCGGCAAGACCGTGAGATCAAATCAAGAAGAAATGCAGTGATTAGTGTACAACCTATTTGGTGGCGCCAATTAGGCCGCAACTTCATCTGAGGAAATGGTGATGATGATGCTCTTCCGGTGGTGCAGGTGAAGATGGCGGTGTGGGAATGGATGTGGCACGAAAGACGAGGGGAACGTCGAGGCAGCTCCTTGGAGGTGGAGGACGGGTGGCTGAACTGGCGGGATGACCAGATCGATGATGGATCCTCATCCGGTACGGTGGATGAGGGATGTCGAGGTGTTGCTGTGGACGTCGTCGGGGAAGAGGCTCCAGCTAGGTGGCGGGCGGAGGAGGGTGTGGGGCTTCACGGGTTTTCCCGGCCTCGGTGTACGAATGGGTGGGCGGATGGGATGGGAGTGGGGAACCATGGCTTAGGGACGCGCTTGTCTAAAATGTGGGGTAAGTTACGAAAGTACCCCCACCGATTTGAGGCGGTTCTTTCGGTTCAGGGTATCATGGGCATTTCGCGTGTCGGGATTTCACAGGAGGTGGGAGTTTTCGCGCGCATTGTAATTTTGCAATAGCAAGGCGCGGGTTGAGATGGAGGGAGTTGTCGGAGCACAACGAGACAAATATTTATCTTAAATATTTCGAGGTAACAAGGCGTGGGTTGAAGAGGCGGGAGTTTGGCAACATGATAGACAGAGACGCTAGCTTGAAATTTCGGCATAACAAGCCGTGGCTTGAAATTTCGGGAGAACAAGCTTAACGTGTACAAAAAAAGACAATTTACACTAGTATGATATACTACGTACAATGTGTTTAACACGCACAACACACACACAGACACCATTTAGACTAGTAAGGGACACGTGCATTGCACGCATGAGATCCACATTATAGCATGTAAGCTTTGAGTCATATATGCATGATGTAGATGTTCGTTTAATTCTTATAGTTCATTTCATTCAAAATCATCTAGTTTTTATAAGAAAGCTAATCTATTTTAAGATTCATGGAACTGTGTGTTGTAAGGCATAAAGTAAAAACAAATCATGTAGAAAAACATTTGGGCAATTCTGATATGGAAGATTCTAGAACAAAGAAGAAGTGCTTGTGTTTTGAGGTTTGTGCATTATGCTTAAGTTCAACCATAGAGTCTTCTAGATTGTACATGTGGCAAAATCTGGTGGAATCTAGATGATATCCAACGGCCAGTAGTGCTCAAATTTGCCAGCTCTGCACCATCGGATTGGCCTCATCCAACGACCATCTTTCAAAGTTAAAGTTATCCGCACACTATATAAAAATATATAATATAATATATATAGGGGTATAGATATAGATATGTGATGCGAAAGAACAGTGTGTCCATGCACGGATGCAATGTGGCCAAATGATGTCTGCCATCGGTATCTCAAATTCAAATCAGTCTGACCTTGTTCATTCTGTATACATTACAACATGCTCGTTTCCAAACCACACCGCGCAGATCTCCGTTATATTCATGCATGCATGGGTTTCAAACATCATGATCTCTTATTCAAATATTTGAATTCAACTGTACATTGATTATGACCTCACCTAGTCTTTTACACCCACACATTGGCCCTCTCTTTATAATTGTACCACTAACTTTCTCTCATGCATGCATGCACACAAACTACCAGTCGGCATTATCCATCGCACACATGCAATCTTTTTCTTCAGGTCGGTCTCCCATGAAGGCACACACACACACATCCCCCTCTCCATCATATCGGGCATTCTTTATCTCTCACGTGCATGTGCACCGATCGATGTTCCTCTATGTGTGTGTGTATATAGCTAGGTATTTCATAGTTTTTCACATAAACCGATCAATCTATATATCTAGTGAGGTCTCACCCTCTTTCCCATGTCCACATTGATCAATCTATACCTCTCTATATAGGATTACATATATAGCTAATACACCCACATTAATTATATATCCAACGCCCCCTCTCATCATCCATGCCTTCCGCTTCATCTCTCAGACGCGCGCACAATGGCGAAGACAGGGGGCAGCAAGGGCCCTGCCCCCCTAACATCACTATATATCGAGGCTAATATGAATGTGATCATTAGACAATTGCTGGTAAAAATGGTTTAAGTTGATGAATTGGCCCTCCTCGTAAAGGATTAGCAATGCTTGGCCCCCTAGCTCATGGGACATTTTTCATGGCTCCGCCACTGCGCGCAACAGCGCACGTTCTCGCCCCCTCTCTCTAAATATCGATCTCGCAGTTGTGCACTCCTTCATAGTCTCCCTCCACTCGGCCCCTCGCACCATCTTCTAGCCCCCCACCGGATTTTGCCACATGTACAATCTAGCAGACTCCATGGTTGAACTTAAGCATAATGCACAAATCTCAAAACAACAGTGGTTCTCCTTTGTTCTAGAATCTTCCGTATCATAACTGCCCAAACTTTTTTCTAGTTGAATTGCCATTATTTGTTTTTACTTTATGCTTTACAACGCACAATTCCATGAATCATAAAATAGATTAAGGGCTTCTTTGATTCAAAGGATTCTCAAAGGAATTTTGGAGGATTCTAATCCTTAGGAATTTTTCCTATCTTGGTTGTTTGATTCGTAGGATTGTAAACCATAGGAATTTTTCCATATGATTCATTTGCACTAGATTTCATAGGAAACATCCCATCCACTCAAACCTCTTTGAAAGAATTCTGCGTTTTTTCTATGCACAATCAAACACTCGTACAATCCTGTAGGATTCAAGACGACATTCCACTCTAATCCCATGTTCTTCCTATTCCCGCGTTTTGGAAATCCTACGAATCAAAGAGGCCCTAGGTTTTTTATAAAAACTAATTGATTTTGAATGAGATGAACTATAAGAATTAAACGAAGGTCTACATCAGGCATATATGACTCAGAGCTTACATGCTATAGTGTGGTATTTATTCATAATTTGGTTGCAAAATCTGACGCGTGCAATGCACGTGTACCTTACTAGTACTTCGAGTATGTGCAAACACAATGGCACGCTACACAGTGTCTCTCTTACAGTTCATGAAGCCACGTGGCACATGTGGAGGCGTTGTCGCGACATCCTTGTGTGGATTGATCACAGTGACGTGCTGCTGGTTCCAGAAGAATGTACTTGTCCTCCCTGAGCCACACTGGCGGTACATGCACGAAGCGAAGATGTGCACGCATGCCACGCACGCACTCATTCCCTCGCATGCACACGCGAGTACACGGGCGGACGCAATTTTGTACCAAGATCCACCCCATGTGATAATTTGACGCGTGTAAAGTCCTTCACTTCATTGATGGTCAATTAATACAGCGCATGCAAATTGAGTGGACGTGAGGGCGGAAGAAAGACATTACTACTCCACTGCGCGCATGCGAGTAGTTAAATCATGGGTTGCTAGTAGTACTTCCATTGGTCTCCTTCGTATTTTGTGCCAATTTTTGACAGTAACATAATATTTACGCATCTGAGCAGTGTAGTCTACTTGAAATTTATGTTCCACTAAACTCATCGGGAGCCGTTTCGGGCCTCGAAACCAAAACCCATCAATTTATCTTTACCTTGTTCCCATCACATTCGAAAGTACTAGTGCTACAATTAAGTGCAAGCCTGCTCACACCTACTAGTACGTACCAAACCTGAACATGTTCCCACTATGCAGGTATTAGTACTAGTGCTAGTACTTAGGTTATAAAAAGGGGAACTACCTAACCGAAAATTACTCTACCTTTCCTCCTCATAAGTGCTTCTTCTTCGTCCATCCTTGCCCTGTCCAGTGCGCGGAGCTCTAGGTTGAGAACTACTCATAACAAGGGAGCGGCAACCAAGGCTGCGAAAAAAAGAGGGCTCGCCACCACGCAGAGACCTCGAAAGATCTCTCATGGGCTGGCAATGGCTCCCAGGAGCGCCCTAGCCACGGAGGCGAACATGCCGAGCTGGCAGCGCTGGAGTCGTTATCCCTCAACGGCATGCCCGATCAGCTCAATAAGCACCTGAATAAGCAGAAGGAGTTCATCCACGGTTTGGTGGAGCTGCCGAAGGAGAGCCTCGATGACAAGCTCGCCGAGCTCAATAAGCAGGGGGAGTTGACCGCCGGCTTGGTGATGCTACTGAAGAAGAGCATTGCCTCGGAGAAGAAGGCGACCGGTGAAATCCCGCAACTTCCAGAGGACAAGGCGAAGCTCTGCCACGAGCTCGACCTGCTGAAGGAGAAGAACGCCGGCTGGAAGAAGCTGCATGAGAGTAGTAGTTCCTCGATGAAGATGCTGCAGGCCCTCGTCATGGAACAGAAGGAGGAGTTGGCGAAGCTCCGCATCAAGCACCCGGCTGCTGTCAAGGTATGTAATGCGGCCGTGGAACAGATGATGAAGGCTCACGTCAAGAAATCCCGCGTCATGGACAGAATGAAGAAGATGGCGAAGGAGACGCGCAAGGAGATGGAGGTCGTGGAGGCGATGAAGAAGCAGTTACGACTCCGCGGCGAATTAGATCATTTGGGGTGATAATCTTCCTTCTTCTTTTGCTCATGTGTTTCTTCTTTTGCTTCGGGTGTTTCGCCGCACGTGTCACGTTCTCTGCGAGGCATGAATAGAACAATGCTAACAATGAGATGACTAGCAAATTAGATCATTTTTTATCGCCATATGGCACTGGGCTGCCGTGTTTTGTGTTCCTCCGTCGTACTAGTACTACTCTAGTGGAAAACTTGAGTATATCGCACGGTTATTTACTCCTCCTCAGGTCGTTGGCACATTTATACGAGCAGTCAAATCACAAGGCCCCGCCTTCCAGCAGTAATGAGCCATCAAATCACAAAGGCCCTCGCCTCTCGTGAAAAGGACCAAGCTAGACTGCCCCGCCCTCTAGCCTTTTAAAAAATGTATACATTTGTAGAGTAGTAGTATCAATGGATTGCGCCATGGAGCAAAACTAACAAGATGAAATTAAAGAAAAAAGGTGGTACATATAGAGAGCGCTCGTCGCGAAATTATGCATATAATATATGACACTACCCACTATGAAGGTACTAGTAACTAGTCTATGTTAGTCTCCACTATGACCAGCCAAAGTCGAGGTGCGGATACCAATGAGGGCCTGGTTTTCTCTATACTTAGACAACTCACCAGACTGCATGCGCACCAGGCAGACGAAGCTCGTGTTGTGTTGGTGCCGTGTGCGGACCGCACATTAACCAAAACCTCGCGCCTCCATCTTAGCCTCCGCATTTTAAACTTCTCAATCTCAAGGCCAAGGAGCAACGTGAAACCTATGATAGAGCCAATCGGATGGTTGAGAACACTACAATTCGTAGCTACATATGTGTGTGTGAGAGAGGACGAGTGCGTGCGTGCACCTCTTCTCAGAGTACAAGTGTATGTGGGTGGCATCGACCTAGCGAGCAGTGATGGTGCGTGCGAGAACTCCCGAGAGATAGTTGTAATGCACCTGAAAAAAGACTAGTCTATTGCTCGCCACCAGGCTATTCCTGTCGAACGCCAAGCGTAAGATATGTAACCGACGATGCCAGTTTTTGCACGTACACAGAAGTACAAAAAGAACTAGTACCATGACATATGCTACACCACGACCGAGAAAACATGCCGAAGTTACGCCATTCGGGAATAGTGCCGCACTTCGAAACTAGAATCGTCAGTAAATTTTGAGCGCGTCTCGCCACATTCCAAATTACTACTACTACCACGCTATATTTAATTGCAAACCTGTTCATACCGATCACAACCTAAACGGTTTCCCACTTAGGAGCATATTAGTAGTACTCGGTTATAAATCCTACTATGCTAAGATGACTGCACATTCCTCCTCAACTCCTCATCCACAAAAAACAATCAAGTCAATCAAGTTAACTTTCTGGTTAGATCTCTTATTTGAGTTTTACCTGTGCATTAGATGAGTACTTATTGTTTGCTTGTATGTTTATTTGCGTTAGAGTACCCGGAGTGCGCCGCTTGCTACTTCGAATCTCTAGGTTTCACGGATGATCAGCAAGGCAAGTAACACTTTGATCATACCTCTTACTACCCAGTTTTATTGCATTAGATCAATCCTCAAACAATTGCATAAATATGATCTGATTTAATATGTGGGTTTTGGGAAGTAGTTGAGGTAGTACCTATTACCTGTTTTATTATCAAACCCTGGGAGTGACTTCTAAGTTTCCTTATGCCATGCTATGCTTGTAGACATGGACTGGGTTTGAGAGTATTCATGACAGATGTGAGGTTGTTAATTAATGGTTCAACTTAAGGTGGCAACTTAAATATACATCTGGGTGGATTGAGGCACCTGGGTATTCCACCGATTGCCTGTTTTTCTTTATGGACCGCCACCTAGGCTCAAAGGGATCAAGAGATTATTCATGCTAGAAACTTTCGTGTACAGCCACAAGCTACTATGGGCTCTAGCATAGTTGATTAAGTCGTGCGAACTCTTACAGTGGTAGACTAGCAAATGTAGGGGAAAGTAGGTGTAACGGTCTACTCGATCGTAAGGTGCTAGCGCTTTTGAAAGACTATGTCTCGGTCATCCGTTTCTCAAACATCATGTAGTGTGAGAATCCCAACGGAGGAGATCGAGTCTTGTGGGGAAAAGTGCGCAAACCTCTGCAGAGTGTATAAACTAACCATGGTTAGCCGTGTCCCCGGTTATGGACGTCTTGAGTATCTAGTACTTGGATTATCATGTGAATCTCATCATGTGACTTTAATTAATTTTGTTGGGTTTTAATGATGATGTTTAATTGGGATTGAGAGGGTGTCTACACTCTCAATGTTTAACAACCACCATGATAGTTAAATAAAATTTATTCCTTTGTAGTACGGAAAAATTGGCTTTACGCAAAACTGTAACCATAGAGCTTTCCACCAGCCATATATGCATGTAGTATAGCCTATTTCTGTTCACTACTCTCTATGTGTTACATTGCCAGCATATTCCATGTGCTGACCCGTTTTTGGGCTGCAACGTTCATGTTGCAGACTTTTCAGACGACGAATAAGGAGCCTTAGGCCGTGGTTCTATACTCAGTGATGCCGTTGGAGTTGATGGACTCACTTATCTTCCAAGCCCTCCACTGTTATCGTTATTAGATGGCCTTAAGCCATATTATTTGTACTAAGTTCTCTTTTGAGACACTCGATGTAATAAGTGTGTGATTGTTACTCTGTTATAAATCCTTCAAGTAGTGTGCATGTCAGCATTACTGATCCAGAGATGACACTAAAGCACAGAGGTCGGGCTGTTTGAGGTCTGGTCGCTACAAGATGGTATCAGAGCACACGCTGACTGTAGGACACGACCACTAAGATAAAGACCTAGATCACCACTCTCTTCTCATTCTGACTTCTCATCTTTTCTACTCTTTTTGGAATTGTTGATGCAAGGAATAAGTTCACGCAACCGGATGAAGATACACCCTTTGGACGCCACCTGAAGGAAGTCACTAAGTACCTGAACATCGAAGTACCAAGCTTCATCGGGACCTACAACGCCACTTTACCCGAAGAGGAGCGCTGGATGATTGAAGTTCAAGTTCCAGGAAGGACGTGTGTGCCAGTCACCGAGCCCATAGAGTTTTCCTTTGATGCACCAACCTGGAGTCTAGGAAAGAGCATGGTAGCCCACATCGCCATGGGACATATTGGAGAAGTTTACCGCAATGATCTCAAGGATACTATCTACCAGATTTGTGGGCGCCGAGATGAGCAATGGGAGATGATCAGCACCAGGAAGGATAGATCAATCGCAGCTTTTATCTAGGAGTTAAACCAGCACATTTGACATCAGGAGAACCAGATGTGCGTAGGCATGATAGATCTGAAGAAGGCGATGACAAGAATCATGGAGCTGGAGGAAGAACTCAAGGCTACACATGAAGATTATATGGAGGAAATCGAAGTATTAGTGGAGAAGAATGACGACCTGACTAGGAAGCTAGGAGTTTTCATGGGAAATCCCGCGCCAGGAGGAGAAGATGACGATTCCACTTGCCCGGAGAACTACATCATCATTGACGACACTGACTCAGACCCAGACGATAGTGATGATGACTATGTTGATGAAGCTGGAGCGGATATCATGGAGTCTTCATCGGAGCAGTTTTTCTAGTAGACCACCATCACAGTAGTAGAATTCCACCATGTGTATAGCATAGTCCAAGCACTTTTGTAACAATAGTTCTAGACTGATTGTATGCCCTTGGTTGAATTGAATGAAGTGATTTTGTTTGCATTTGCCTCATGTGCATATGGGTAGTGTTTTCCCTCTAGGCCTCAATCTATTCTATATTCTCATCTTTTCTAAACCCTCAGATGCCTCCGAGACGTGACAATGGATTTGCTTTCCCACCGGAGCTCACTCAGTTGATCCAGCAGCAGAATGCATTGATGCAGTTGCTAGTCCAGAATCAGAATCAGGGGAACAACAACAACAACAACCCACCACCACCACCACCTGTTGATCACTTGACCCGTTTCCTTACACTGAATCTGCCGGTGTTCTCTAGTAGCACCGAGCTGATAGTGGCAGATGATTGGCTCCGCAAGACAAGGAGGGAATTGACCACAACATGATGCACAGATGCGGAACAGGTGTGTTTTGCCGCACATCCGCTTGAAGGACCCGCAGCATCATGGTGGGAGAATTTCACAGCCACTTATCCTATCGACACTGTCACATGGGATCAGTTTCAGCAGGCTTTCCGTACTGCCCATGTTTCAGCAGGAGCTATGGCCATGAAGAAGCGTGAGTTTCGCAACTTGCGCCAAGGAGGACGGATAGTTGGCCAATACGTGGATGACTTTAGTAAGTTAGCACGTTATGCCCCGGATGACATTGCTACGGATGCAGCTAAGCAGGAGAAGTTTCTGGAAGGACTAAATGATGAGTTGAGTATGCAGTTGATGGTAGCAACTTTCAACAACTACCAGGAGTTGGTAGATCGTGCTCTTATGATTGAAGGGAAGCAGCAACAGATTGAGAACCGCAAGAGGAAGTATGTACAAGGGAAATACAATTCGGGAGCTCAGCAGAAGCCACGTTTTACCCCGAAATCGGGAGGACATTTTCAGCATACCCATGGAGGAGGGAGTTCGCATAATCATAATAGCCCCAAGAATGGTAATGGGAATGGGGGAAGCAACGGTCAGAACCGTACCAACCCATCAACCCCAGCCAAGAGAGACCTGAGCCAAGTCACTTGTTATAAGTGTCAGAAGACCGGACACTATGCCAATGAATGTCCTGAAGCCTAGAATGGAAATGGCAATGGAAGCTCTGGGAAGAAGCCGAACCCTTTGAACAGGGGACAAGTGAACCACGTTAACGCGGAGGAGGTTGAAGACCAGCCAGATGCAGTAATAGGTAAGTTTTTGGTTAAGTCATTTACTGCAATCGTTCTTTTTGATACTGGTGCATCACATTCATACATATCAAGGGGATTCGTGGATAAGTATAAACTGCCCACCAAGGTTCTTAGAACACCTATGTTAGTAAGCTCACCAGGAGCAGAGTATATGGCCAGTAAAGTATGTTTTCAAGTGCCATTGAGTATAGGTAGGCATGTGTTTCCCTCGGATTTGATCATTTTGGAATCACAAGGTTTGGATGTAATTCTGGGTATGGATTGGCTATCGATGTATGGAGGAAACATCGATTGCGCCAGTAAGTCGATTTTGCTTACCACCCTAGAGGGAAGAAGGATCAAGTATGTATCTCGGCATGTGCTGAATAGGACTCAAGTAAATTCCTTATCAGGAGTTGCACAGGAGGAGGTACCGGTGGTAAAGGATTTTTCGGATGTATTTCCAGAAGAGTTGTCAGGCATGCCACCGGATAGAGACATTGAGTTTTTTATTGAGCTTTTGCCAGGCACAGGACCAATATCTAAGAGACCGTATAGAATGCCTGCAAAGGATTTGGAGGAGATTAAGAAGTAGATTAAGGAGTTACTGGATAAGGGATATATTCGCCCAAGTTCGTCACCTTGGGGATCACCAGTACTTCTAGTGGAAAAGAAGGATGGATCATTACGGATGGTTGTTGATTATCGAGGATTGAATGAAGTGACGATCAAGAATAAGTACCCACTACCGATGATCGATGATTTGTTTGACCAATTGCAAGGAGCTAAGGTATTTTCCAAGATCGATTTGCGATCAGGATACCACCAGTCGAACATTCAAGAGCAGGACATACCTAAGACAGCTTTTACCACAAGGTATGGGCTGTATGAGTATACAGTTATGTCATTTGGTCTGACTAACGCACCTGCCTATTTTATGAACATGATGAACAAAGTGTTTATGGAGTTTTTGGATAAGTTTGTTGTAGTGTTCATTGATGATATTCTGGTTTACTCGAAGAATGAAGAAGACATAAAAACATTTGTGTTTGGTACTTGGTAAGCTCATAGAACATCAGTTATATGCCAAGTTCAGCAAATGTGAGTTTTGGTTGAAGCAAGTTGGATTCCTCGGACATGTTATATCCGGAGAAGGAATAGCTGTAGATCCCGCCAAAGTTGTCACCGTGACAAATTGGGAAGCCCCAACAACAGTTGGAGAGATCCAGAGTTTTCTTGGACTCGCAGGATACTACCGGAGATTTACTGAAAAATTCTCGAAGATTGCAAAACCTATGCCGGAGTTGTTGAAAAAGGATACCAAGTTCAAATGGACTGAGGAATGTGAGGCCAGTTTCCAGGAGTTGAAGAAACGTTTGGTTACCTCGCCAGTGTTGATTCTGCCAGATCAGCGCAAGGATTATGAGGTATATTGCGACGCTTCACATCGAGGACTTGCAGCAGTGCTTATGTAGGAGGGAAGAGTTGTTTCGTATGCCTCACGACAACTTAAGCCCCATGAGTTAAATTATGCTACACATGACTTGGAGTTAGCAGCTGTAGTGCACGCTTTGAAGACGTGGAGACATTTTCTCATCGGAAATGTGACGCCCCGAGACCGATGTGCCAGGTGTCTTCCAGTTATTCGCTGACGTTGTCATGTCATGTGCTTGCATGTTGCATCTTCTCATCTCATCATGTGCATTACATCATCATGTTTTTCAAAACTTGCATCCATCCCGGTCTCCTCGTTCTTTCCGTTGTTCGTTCTGAGCCTAGACACACTTGCACGCGCCCGCGACATGTCCGAAATATTATTTTATAAGTGGCCGGAAAATGTTCTTGGAATGGGTTGAAAGTTGGCATGCGGTGTTGTTTTGTTGTCAGTAGACCGCCTGCCAAGTTTCATCGCATTCGGAGTCCGTTTGATGCCCCAACGGACAAATATAGCGGCATTATAGCCGGTCTTTTCGTCGGACGTTTTCGGTCTCCGGAAATAGATGTCGGGCCCTCTCTCTCTTCTCCCCCTCGAAGTCTCTCCACAGCCCACCTAGTCCATCCTCTTTCCCCTCTTCGCTTCCAGAGTTGTCCGATGCGACCGCACGGTCCGAAACCCTCTCTGCTCAGTGCATCAAACCCCCTCGCGCGCGCGACCGAAAAGTTGTCCCGGACACGACCCGGACTGTCGCCACCGTTGTGTACGGATCATCCCCAAACATCTACAAAACGTCATCATTTTCTTATTTAGGCTCCCTAACTATTTTATTCGCGACCGTACGATTACGATCGTAGGGATGAGGTAGCCCCTAACCTAACCCACCTGCGTATATAATGGGCAACCCTAAGAATTAGGGATCCTGTCCCGTCCTTCCATCCATCCAATCGCTCCCCACCGCCACTTTCCTTGTTTTCAGCACTGAGCCAACCACCATCCAGATCCATTCCTTCTTGCAGCTTCCCTCGCGCTGGATCGGGCTCCCGATCTCCCGAGCGCCTCACCGCATCGCGCCGGCCGGCTGACTGACCCGAGGCCAGGCGCCATGCACCTGCAACCATCGCCTGAGCTGGCGACTCCCAGCAGCTCCTCCACATCGTCCTCCACCCGCAGGAGCACGAGCTCCCTCCTCCTCGTCCCCGTGCCCGCAGCAGCAGAGCAGGATCCGGCCCCGACGCCCCTCCCCGTCCTCCTTGTTCGGCTCCTCGTCGGACCTGGCAGGTCTTCACTGTTGTAGCCGCGCCAAGTCCTCTGCTTCGTCTAGGACAAGTGCGCATGTCTCCGTCGCTCGAACTAGCAGCAGCTTCAGCCCGTTCCCGGCCAGATCCACCGTCCCGGAGTCCCGCGCCTATGCCGGACCTCCCCTGCTTCGCCTTGGTCCCTACATCGCCTCCCCACGCCCTGGAGTCCACGCCCGCCTGCACTCTTGCCATCTCCAAGTACAGTTGCCACCTCCGTTCGAGAGGAGGACGACACGGTCGACGCTCGCGTTGACTGCGCCTCGCACGCGAGCTACCGCCAGATGCGCCCCAAGGCCCAGCTCCCGGCCCAGTCGCCCGGCCTGCTGTTTCCACCGCCTTGGGCCAAGGCCCACTAGGTGAGAACCCCGCTGTGCACTGTTGGCCCAATCCGATTCGGCCCGCCTCTGTTTTTTCCAGATCTGTAATTTGTCTATTTTTCCAGAGGAGAGCATTTTTGCAGGAAAGCCCTTGTGGATCATGCATATAATAACTCACAATTGGTACATCAGATTAAAATGAATTATATATGAAAGTTGCTTAGAATTTTGTCTAGTTTAATTATATGCAACTTTCATCCATGTTTAAAATGCTTAAAATGTTGTTTGTTTAAATTTTGCCTTTGCCATGCTAAAATGCTTTATTTCATAACTATTTAATCGTAGCTCCGAATTAAATAAACTTTATATGTAAATGGGGTAGAAAAATGCCTAGTTTAACATGGTGGCATCACTTTGCATGTTTAACAACTCTAAAATTGTGTTTAGGGCAGAACAGTACCAAGCCTTAAAATATGCACATGAGTAGTTTCCGGACTTGTTGTTTTGTTGTTCCGGCCTCATTTAAACTTGACTAGATAGGTAGTTTTACTTTGCTTCACCTCTTGCCATGTTTAACAACATTTAATATTGTTGGGTACATAAACAAGATCGAGCTAAATAAGTCATGTGGTGTTTCGTCAATATGCAACTCGTTGCATATTGATCTCCACTTAATGTGTAGAATTGCTTGTGCACTTCGACATACCATGTATGTTTAAACTGGACATGCATCATACTTGGTTGTGCATCATGCCATGATTATGTGATGGTTGTTTATTTTTGTGTTTGCTTCTTTCCGGGTTACTTCTCGCGTTATCTTCGGTTTCGTTCCGGAGTTGTGAGGATCCATTCGTCTACGTCTGTTTGTCTTCTTCATGGACTAGTTCTTCTTCCTTGCGGGATTTCAGGCAAGATGACCATACCCTCGAAATCACTTCTATCTTTGCTTGCTTAGTTGCTCGCTCTTTTGCTATGCCTATGCTGCGATACCTACCACTTGCTTATCATGCCTCCCATATTGTTAAACCAAGCCTCTAACCCACCTTGTCCTAGCAAACCGTTGTTTGGCTATGTTACCGCTTTGCTCAGCCCCTCTTATAGTGTTGTTACTTGCAGGTGAAGATTGAAGTTTGTTCCTTGTTGGAACATGGAGATGTTGTTCTTTGTTCGAACATGTTTACTTGTTGGGATATCACAATATATCTTATTTAATTAATGCATCTATATACTTGGTAAAGGGTGGAAGGCTCGGCCTTATTCCTGGTGTTTTGTTCCACTCTTGCCGCCCTAGTTTCCGTCATATCGGTGTTATGTTCCCGGATTTTGCGTCCCTTACGGGGTTGGGCTATAATGGGAACCCCTTGACAGTTCGCCTTGAATAAAACTCCTCCAGCAATGCCCAACATTGGTTTTACCATTCGCCACCTAGCCTTTTCTTTTCCCTTGGGAGTCGTGCTCCTAAGGTTCATGATTATTTTAACCCCCCGGGGCCAGTGCTCCTCTGAGCGTTGGTCCAACCGAGCATTGTCTGGGGCTACCAGGGGCAACTCTGGGCTGGCCTACCCGACGTCTGGATCATTTGAGTGTGCCCTGAGAACGAGATATGTGCAGCTCCTATCGGGATTTGTCGGCACATTCGGGCGGTGTTGCTGGATTTGTTTTAACTTGTCGAAGTGTCTTGAAGAACCGGGATACCGAGTCTGATCGGAACGTCTTGGGAGAAGGTCTATTCCTTCGTTGACCGTGAGAGCTTGTCATGGGCTAAGTTGGGACTCCCCTGCAGGGATTTGAACTTTCGAAAGCCGTGCCCGCGGTTATGGGCAGATGGGAATTTTTTAATGTCTGGTTGTAGATAACTTGAAGCTTAACTTAATTAAAATGAGTCAACTGCGTGTGTAACCGTGATGGTCTCTTTCCGGCGGAGTCCGGGAAGCGAACACGGTGTTGGAGTAGTGTTTGACGTAGGTTGTTCTAGGATCACTTCTTGATCATAGTTTATCGATCGTGCTTTGCCTTCTCTTCTCGCTCTCTTTTGCGTATGTTAGCCACCATATATGCTAGTCGCTTGCTGCAGCTCCACCTCATATCTTTTACCTTACCCATAAGCTTAAATAGTCTTGATCGCGAGGGTGCGAGATTGCTGAGTCCCTGTGGCTCACAGATACCTCCAAAACCAGCTTGCAGGTGCCGTTGAACCGTGCAGGTGACGCAACCAAGCTCAGGAGGAGCTCGATGAAGATCTTGTCCTTTGTGTTGTCCCGTTTCTAGTTGATCAGTAGTGGAGCCCAGTTGGGGTCAATCGGGGACCTTGTCGCATTTGGGGTTCTTCTTTTATTTTGGTTCCGTAGTCGGACCTTGATTTTATCTGGTTGATGTAATGCTTTATTCATGTAATTGTGTGAAGTGGCGATTATAAGCCAACTATGTATCTTTTCCCTTATTGTATTACATGGGTTGTGTGAAGATTACCTCACTTGCGACATTGCTTTTAATGCAGTTATGCCTCTAAGTCATGCTTCGACACGTGGGAGATATAGCCGCATCGAGGGCGTTGCAAGTTGGTAATCAGAGCCTTCCCCGACCTTAGGAGCCCCACTGCTTGATCGTTTTTAGCAGCCGTTGTTGAGTCTAGAAAAAAAATGTTTTGAGTCATTTAGGAATTATATATCGGAGAGTTTAGGAATTCTTTTTACTCCTCGGTCCCTTCATCGCTCTGGTGAGGCATCCTGACATAGAGTTTTGACTCTTCTCTTCTCAAATTTCACTAAAAAAAATTAGGATCAAGCGGGTATCTTGGAATCGTTCCGATGGTTTTGTGACGAGAACATTGTCTTGGTGCCTCCTATCAGGGGTTTTGTGGCAGTGTCCCGGGGAGTTGAGCTCCGAGGTGTTGTCGTCACAATTTTATCGTTGCAGTTCTGAAATACCTGAGTTTAGTTTCGCCGACATCGAAAATCTCTTTTATGCAGTTGTTGGTGAGATAACCTCGACGCCACCCAGTACTGGGGCGGGAGTTCGGGAGTATTGCCATAACTCGTATAACGGATGCTTTTCGAAGGTTGAGGTAGATGATTTCCGAAGGTTTCTTGGTTATGTGTTGAAGGATGGATACAGTTGGATGTAGGATTTGCTACTTTTGGGTGAGATATTATGCTTCCCATGTATCCCCAACACCTGATTGCATAACCGGAAAGGTTCGGGAGTTTCATAGGTGGGAATTCAAGTAGCTCTTAGGTGGGAATTCAAGATGTATGATATGAAATTGGGGTTCGACGTCTAGTGGTCCGCCTATTCACGGTTGGTTTTACAGTGGTCTCGTTGTGTCTTAAAGAGTCCTTGGCTATGCTGACTCGGGGACGCTTCGTATGTCATGTGCACTGCCTTGTACATGATGGTGTTGTACGATCGAGCCCGTGTGGGCCCCACCACGAAAACTTCGGACGAAATCTCTATCATATGTTTGTATCGGCTTATTCTGCAAGCCAATCCTTGTTTTGTTTTGAGATGTGGTATTCGAGTTGCTTCGAAGTCAAGTGTTGATTCCATACCTTCTCTAAACGGCGTTCTCATATTCCTATGTGGATACTAATACTTCATGATAATCGATAGTGTCATGCCAATCCTTTTCAACCGGTGTGTCTCTCTTCAAGTGGATCCGATCACTTCAACATTCGCAAGATCAATTATCAGTTCTTCTCAATGGTGTTTGTTTCATCCGTCTCCAAGTTGCCTTTGTTTTTCCCGCCCTCCCACCCTTGTTTCTTCAAGGACTCAGATTTCTTAATCAACTATCCATTTATTGGTGGAAGTTTCTCTATTCTTACTCGGTGGTTCTCAAGAAGATGTTCTACTAGTTCATCATTCTTCATTCTTTTTCTTCTCTGGTGAATCCAATTCAAGCTTTCGGTGTTGATCATATTCTTTTCCGTATTTCCAATGCCCTCTCATGCCGGTGCACCTCTTAATCATTCACCTCTCGCTATTCAGTTGTTTCGGAGTGCTGAAGATATCTCAGAAGGCTCGTCTTGTCATCCAAGATTCGCTCAACCTATTTCGAGATTGTTATCTCATTCAAGCCATGTAACTCAACCGGTGCAACCTCTCTTTTGAATCATTCAACGGTGTTTCTTTTGAGTGGGCCCTAACCCACAAGTTTTTTTCCAGGATCTTACCTGACTCCTCTTATTTTCCCGGAGCTATCCTCAAATTTCTTTTCAGAGTTTGACGTAAGAATGATTTATCATCAGTCAAATGCTTTTCTCCAAGATCTGTCGAATTCTTTTCATCGTTGGCTCAACCTTCCATTTTTCATCCCGGAGTATCTCAACAATTTAGTGGTGTTTCTCATCATGTGAAGACCGAAGAAGATTTTTTCTCCCAATCTTGTTCTTGTCTCTTCAAGACTCGTCATTCTAGCTTGTTGCCATCCTCTCGTAATTGTTTTGATCGTGAGAATTTATTTCACCTATCCGGAGCAATTCAAGAGTCTTCTCAGTTTGATTATCCGGAGTCTATCAATTAAGGTGTGTTCATTCTCAGCTGTCAGTTATCATTCCCCAATTTTACCGGTGCTTTGTTCAAGTGTTCTTTAATCGGCTCGTGATCTCTTCGTTCTCATGTATCTAAATCCTCTCAAGTATCTTCGTACATTTGCTAATTCTTACCGGTGATTCACCCCTTTTACTTCGTTCGTTTTCAATTCTTACCGGTGGCTCGCTCAAGATTTCTATTCCTTTGTTATTGTATTGATTCAATCGTCACTTCTATCCTACTGGTGGTTCGTTCAATATTTTCCCAAGTTTGCGCTATATCTATCTTAATCTTTCTACGAGGATAAGTATTATGCCAAATCCGTTGCTTGTTAGCAATTAAATTGTTGAAGGATACGCATAACATAATTGTTAATCTTGTTCCATCCAAGTGATTAATTCTTTATTCCAGAACCTCATCAAAAGTCTTTTGATCTCAATTGTTCATCTTCTCTTTTTCCCGGAGTTCCAACCTCTTTCAATTATATCACCATGGAGATTCATCTAAATCGTGACAAGGATTCACCTTGTGTTTTCAACTTCTCTTTCTTTTCGTTTGATCTTCCATTTGTTTTCCGGAGTTCTTCATGGAGGCTCAACATGATGGTTCATCAAGGAGTTAATTCCTTCTCGAAGTGTTCATCAACATTCCTTTCTAAGGAACTCAAGTATTCTTCTTCGTGCAATCCGGAGTGTTTTTCTTTCTACCGTATCATTGGAGGTGGTATTTTGTCATTCTTGATAATTTGGGTTCATGTTTCATGATTCACATGTTGTTAGGAATGAGGTATTTTAAATCCATTAATCTCTTCTTTGGAGTTATCTTGGGTTATGTTTCACCTAAAGCCTTCCCTAAGGTTTGTTGCTATTATGGTGCTTATAAATGATCCAAGTTCTTCATTTATCCTTTCCGGTGCGATATACTTTCTCGTCAATTTGTTCATATCAATCCAATTCTTTTTTCGTGAGTGGCAGGTTGTCACCTCATAATTCGAGATGTATTCCATAAGACCATATCAAGCTTATTCTTTTCGTTGTCGGTTTTTCAACAATTCCGTTCTAGCTTCTGTTGTAAGCGTGCTACCTCGAGATATTGTTTTCCTTCGTTCACCCCATTCCATTCTTTCTTTTGTTCCGTTGTGATGGTGCTATCTTCAACATTTCCTCTTGTTCTTGCCAGGACCTTGTTCCTTTCTTGCTTATACATTTAACCGCAGAGTTGTGCCCCTTTGTTCAAGTTCTTTCCGTCTTATCAAGTCTTGCATGTCTTTCCAAACGGAGTGTTGTTCGAATTTGTTCTTCCTTGTTTCTTTTTCCTAACAGAGTGTTTTCAACTTCATTCATCTCCATTGCTTTCTTTCTGTCTTTTGCTCAACCTCGCAAGGTTCTTTGGTTTCACTCATTTTTTCAAAGAAGCAACTTAGTTTTACCTCTTCATTTTCTCTTCCGTTTTCCCTCCGGTGCCATTCTAGATCTCGGGACGAGATCCTCTCATAGTGGTGGAGTGATGTGATGCCCCGAGACCAATGTGCCAGGTGTCTTCCAGTTATTCGCTGACGTTGTCATGTCATGTGCTTGCGTGTTGCATCTTGTCATGTCATCATGTGCATTGCATCATCATGTTTTTCAAAACTTGCATCCGTCCCAGTCTCCACGTTCTTTCCGTTGTTCGTTCTGAGCCCAGACACACTTGCACGCGCCCGCGACATGTCCAAAATATTATTTTATAAGTGGCCAGAAAATGTTCTCAGAATGGGTTGAAAGTTGGCATGCGGTGTTGTTTTGTTGTCAGTAGACCGCCTGCCAAGTTTCATCGTATTCGGAGTCCATTTGATGCCCCAACGGATAAATATAGCGGCATTATAGCCGGTCTTTTCGTCGGACGTTTTCGGTCTCCGGAAACAGATGTCGGGCCCTCTCTCTCTCTCTTCTCCCCCTCGCAGTCTCGCCACAGCCCACCTAGTCCATCCTCTTTCCCCTCTTCGCTTCCGAAGTTGTCCGATGCGACCGCACGGTCCGAAACCCTCTCTGCTCAGTGCATCAAACCCCCTCGCGCGCGTGACCGAAAAGTTGTCCCGGACCCGACCCGGACTGTCACCACCGTTGTGCCCGGATCATCCCCAAACATCTACAAAACGTCATCATTTTCTTATTTGGGCTCCCTAACTATTTTATTCGCGACCGTCCAATTACGATCGTAGGGATGAGGTAGCCCCTAACCTAACCCACCTGCGTATATAATGGGCAACCCTAAGAATTAGGGATCCTGTCCCATCCTTCCATCCATCCAATCGCTCCGCGCCACCACTTTCCTTGTTTTCAGCACCGAGCCAACCACCAGCCAGATCCATTCCTTCTCGCAGCTTCCCTCGCACTGGATCGGGCTCCCGATCTCCCGAGCGCCTCACCGCATCGCGCCGGGCGGCTGACTGACCCGAGGCCAGGCGCCATGCAACTGCAACCATCGCCCGAGCCGGCGACCTCCAGCAGCTCCTCCACGTCGTCCTCCACCCATAGGAGCATGAGCTCCCTCCTCCTCGTCCCCGTGCCCGCAGCAGCAGAGCAGGATCCGGCCCCGACGCCCCTCCCCGTCCTCCTTGTTCGGCTCCTCGTCGGACCCGGCAGGTCTTCACTGTTGTAGCCGCGCCAAGTCCTCTGCTTCGTCCAGGACAAGTGGGCCTGTCTCCGTCGCCCGAACTAGCAGCAGCTTCAGCCCATTCCCGGCCAGATCCGCCGTCCCGGAGTCCCGCGCCCATGCCGGACCTCCCCTGCTTCGCCTTGGTCCCTACATCGCCTCCCCACACCCTGGAGTCCACGCCCGCCTGCACTCTTGCCACCTCCAAGTACAGTTGCTGCCTCCGTTCGAGAGGAGGACGACGCGGTCGACGCTCGCGTTGACTGCGCCTCGCACGTGAGCTACCGCCAGATGCGCCCCAAGGCCCAGCTCCCGGCCCAGTCGCCCGGCATGTTGTTTCCACCGCCTTCGGCCAAGGCCCACTGGGTGAGAACCCCGTTGTGCACTGTTGGCCCAGTCCGATTCGGCCCGCCTCTGTTTTTTTCCAGATCTTTATTTGTCTATTTTTCCAGAGGAGAGCATTTTTGCAGGAAAGCCTTTGTGGATCATGCATATAATAACTCACAATTGGTACATCGGATTAAAATGAATTATATATGAAAGTTGCTTAGAATTTTGTCTAGTTTAATTATATGCAACTTTCATCCATGTTTAAAATGCTTAAAATGTTGTTTGTTTAAATTTTGCCCTTGCCATGCTAAAATGCTTTATTTCATAACTATTTAACCGTAGCTCCAAATTAAATAAAATTTATATGTAAATGGGGTAGAAAAATGCCTAGTTTAACATGGTGGCATCACTTTGCATGTTTAACAACTCTAAAATTGTGTTTAGGTCAGAACAGTACCAAACCTTAAAATATGCACATGAGGAGTTTCCGGACTTGTTGTTTTGTTGTTCCAGCCTCATTTAAACTTGACTAGATAGGTAGTTTTACTTTGCTTCACCTCTTGCCATGTTTAACAACATTTAATATTGTTGGGTACATAAACAAGATCGAGCTAAATAAGTCACGTGGTGTTTCGTCAATATGCAACTCGTTGCATATTGATCTCCACTAAATGTGTAGAATTGCGTGTGCACTTCGCCATGCCATGTATCTTTAAACCGGACATGCATCATACTTGGTTGTGCATCATGCCATGATTATGTGATGGTTGTTTACTTTTGTGTTTTCTTCTTTCCGGGTTACTTCTCGCGTTATCTTCGGTTTCGTTCCGGAGTTGTGAGGATCCGTTCGTCTACGTCCATTTGTCTTCTTCATGGACTAGTTCTTCTTCCTTGCGGAATTTTAGGCAAGATGACCATACCCTCGAAATCACTTCTATCTTTGCTTGCTTAGTTGCTCGCTCTTTTGCTATGCCTATGCTGCGAGACCTACCACTTGCTTATCATGCCTCCCATATTGTTAAACCAAGCCTCTAACACACCTTGTCCTAGCAAACCGTTGTTTGGCTATGTTACCGCTTTGCTCAGCCCCTCTTATAGCGTTGTTAGTTGCAATTGAAGATTGAAGTTTGTTCCTTGTTGGAACATGGAGATGTTGTTCCTTGTTCGAACATGTTTACTTGTTGGGATATCACAATATATCTTATTTAATTAATGCATCTATATACTTGGTAAAGGGTGGAAGGCTCGGCCTTATGCCTGGTGTTTTGTTCCACAGTTGCCGCCCTAGTTTCCGTCATATCGGTGTTATGTTCCCGGATTTTGCGTCCCTTATGCGGTTGGGCTATAATGGGAACCCCTTGACAGTTTGCCTTGAATAAAACTCCTCCAGCAATGCCCAACATTGGTTTACCATTCGCCACCTAGCCTTTTCTTTTCCCTTGGGAGTCGCGCTCCGGAGGGTCATCATTATTTTAACCCCCCGGGCCAGTGCTCCTCTGAGTGTTGGTCCAATCGAGCGATGTCCGGGGCTACCAGGGGCAACTCTAGGCTGGCCTACCCGACGTCTGGCTCATCTGAGTGTGCCCTGAGAACGAGATATGTGCAGCTCCTATCGGGATTTGTCGGCACATTCGGGCGGTGTTGCTGGATTTGTTTTAACTTGTCGAAGTGTCTTGAAGAACCGGGATACCGAGTCTGATTGGAACGTCTCGGGAGAAGGTCTATTCCTTCGTTGATCATGAGAGCTTGTCATGGGCTAAGTTGGGACTCCCCTGCAGGGATTTGAACTTTCGAAAGTAGTGCCCGCGGTTATGGGCAGATGGGAATTTGTTAATGTCCGGTTGTAGATAACTTGAACCTTAACTTAATTAAAATGAGTCAACTGCGTGTGTAACCGTGATGGTCTCTTTCCGACGGAGTCCGGGAAGCGAACACAGTGTTGGAGTTATGTTTGACGTAGGTTGTTCTAGGATCACTTCTTGATCATAGTTTATCGATCGTGCTTTGCCTTCTCTTCTCGCTCTCTTTTGCGTATGTTAGCCACCATATATGCTAGTCGCTTGCTGCAGCTCCACCTCATATCTTTTACCTTACCCATAAGCTTAAATAGTCTTGATCGCGAGGGTGCGAGATTGTTGAGTCCATGTGGCTCACAGATACCTCCAAAACCAGCTTGCAAGTGCCGTTGAACCGTGCAGGTGACGTAGCCAAGCTCAGGAGGAGCTCGATGAAGATCTTGTCCTTTGTGTTGTCCCATTTCCAGTTGATCAGTAGTGGAGCCCAGTTGGGGTCGATCGGGGACCTTGTCGCATTTGGGGTTCTTCTTTTATTTTGGTTCCGTAGTCAGACCTTGATTGTATCTGGTTGATGTAATGCTTTATTCATGTAATTGTGTGAAGTGGCAATTGTAAGCCAACTATTTATCTTTTCCCTTATTTTATTACATGGGTTGTGTGAAGATTACCTCACTTGCGACATTGCTTTCAATGCGGTTATGCCTCTAACTCGTGCTTCGACACGTGGGAGATATAGCCGCATCGAGGGCGTTATAGGAAACCATTGTGATGTGTACACAGATTGTAAGAGTTTGAAGTACATCTTCATGCAGAAGGAGTTGAATCTCAGGCAAAGGATATGGTTGGAGCTCATCAAGGATTATGATATGAGATTGCATTATCATCCCGGAAAGGCTAACATAGTAGCTGACGCATTGAGCCGCAAGAGCCATGTCAACACACTAATGACCGGAGAGTTATCAAAGGAGTTAGCCGAGGATCTTCGTGAGCCATGTTTGGAGATAGTTCCGAGAGGCTATGTAGCCGTATTAGAGATTCAGTCTAGTCTGATGGATAAGATCAGAGAAGCTCAGAAGACCGACAAGGAGATTGCCACCATAAAGGAGAAGGTGAGCAAGGGAAAAGTTAAAGGATTTTGTCAGGATGAACACGATGCCTTATGGTTTGAGGAGCGCGTTTATGTGCCTAATGACCCGGAGATCAGCAAGCTAATTTTGTAAGAGGCCCATGATTCGCCGTACTCGATTCACCCAGGAAACACCAAGATGTATTTGGATTTGAAAGAAACTTTCTGGTGGACCGGAATGAAGAAGGATATTGCGGAATATGTAGCACTTTGTGATGTATGTCAGAGAGTGAAGGCAGAGCATCAGAAGCCAGCAGGATTGCTACAGCCATTGCTGATACTCGAGTGGAAGTGGGATAAGCTAGGCATGGATTTTATCACGGGATTACCTAGGACCTGTGCAGGCTATGACTCGATATGGGTTGTAGTCGATCGCCTGACGAAGGTAGCTCATTTCATCCCAGTGAAGACCACTTACACCAGTGCTAAGTTGGCAAAGATATACATGACCAGGATCGTATGTCTGCATGGAGTTCTGAGGAGCATTGTATCAGATGGAGGAACCCAGTTTACCTCAAACTTCTGGAATCAGTTACACGAAACTTTGGGTACTAGACTAGAGTTCAGTACAGCTTTTCATCCGCAGACCGATGGACAGACCGAGAGAGTCAGTCAGATTTTGGAGGATATGCTGAGAGCTTATGCGCTAGATTATGGATCTAGTTGGGATGATAACTTGCCATATGCGGAGTTCTCTTACAACAATAGTTATCAATCCAGTTTGAAGATGGCCCCTTTTGAAGCCTTGTACGGAAGAAGGTGCAGAACACCATTGTCGTGGGATGAAGTTGGAGACCGCCAATTGTTTGGACCAGATTTGATTAAGGAGTCTGAACAGAAGGTGAAGTTGATTCGTGATAGGCTCAAGGTAGCCCAGTCCAGGCAGAAGAGCTATGTAGATTCTAAACGCAAGGAGACAGTTTACGAAGCCGGAGATAGAGTTTATCTTCGTGTATCTCCACTTCGAGGAGTTAAGCGCTTTGGAGTTAAGGGAAAGTTAGCGCCACGTTTTGTGGGACCATACAAAGTTTTGGAACGCATGGGAGAAGTTGCTTATAAGTTGGAATTTCCTGAGGGATTGTCGGGAGTTCACGACATGTTCCACGTTTCTCAGTTGAAGAAGTGCCACGCAGAGATGGCGGATATACCACTGAGAGATACTGTACCGCTGGAAGCGATTCAGTTGGATAGTGACTTGACCTATGAGGAGAAACCAGTCAAGATTCTCGAGTATGCCAGCCGAGTCACCCGCAGCAAGGTTATCAAGTTTTGCAAAGTTCAGTGGAGCCACCACACCGAGGATGAAGCCACCTGGGAGCGAGAGGAAGATCTGCTGAAGGATCACCCTCACCTATTTTCTAGCCAACCCGAATCTCGAGGGCGAGATTCATCTTAAGGGGGGTAGGTTTGTAACATCCCAAATTTTCAATTTGGAATGTTATACATTAGATCATCACTACATATCATATTTTATTTGCTTTTGGCCTGATCCAGAAATTCTACGCAACTCAAGGACCCACGGAGAGAGTTGGGGATTTCGTTATTTTCATATTTGAGTTTTCTCAAATTTTGAAAATAGGATCATTTGATTTTATTTATTTTATCTTGAAGATATTTATATTATAAAAATATGAGAGAGGGAATAAAATGACTTTCCCAAAATAAAGAAATATTGAGGATTTGATAAAAAATCAAATAAGATTTTATTTCAGAGTTTTTGGCTAGTTTATTTGAATTTAGGAAAAATTGCACGTTTTTCAAAACTGCATTTTAGGGCCAAGAAAATGTTCATCTCGTTCTAAATATTTTATTTAGGCGGTGGAAATTTATTTTGGCATTTTTAGAATTTTAATTTTTTTCTAGAATTTTTCTTAGTTTCGACGGAATTAGTTTTAAAAAAAAGAGTACCGCGCGCCGACTGGGCCAAAGGCCTAGCCGAGCCAGGCCAGGCCCAAGCCGCCGCCGCCTTCCCTCGAGGGAGACCGACCCGCCGCCACCACCTCACCCCGCCACCTCGCCCCGCCCCGCCTCCCGCCGCCGCCGTGTGCCGCTGCCGCCGCCCGCCGCCGACGCCGCCCCACCCCGTCGAAGCCCCGAGTCCCGTCGGAGTCCGACGAGGTAGCCGCGCCGTCCGCCGCCGGTTTTCTAAAGAAAACCGATCCTGTTTTTCTTTGAAAACCCGAGGTTTTTTTATTATTATTTTATTAGATCGGTTTTATCGGTTCACTTATTTAGCGAGCGTTCGCTCGTTCGTTGCTTTAACGGACGAGTTCACTGTTTAGTTTCAGTTAACGAACATCCGTTCGTTAACCTATTAGTTAGTTTTTCTTTTTCTCAGATTTTTCCGCGATTATTTCTGATCGTGATTTCTGATCCGATTTTCGTTTTAGTTTAACTTTTCGCTCGTTTATCGGAATCAGCCGATTCAAGCGCCTAGAGTTTCGTCTCGAAACCCTCTTTCCGTTTAAGCAACTCAAACAAGTTTTTGCTTCTGTAAAATTTGACTTAGGTCCATATTAGTAATCAAAGCTTGTTTCTTTCACTATTTGACTTCCGTTGTTTCGTTCGATTTGTTACTTTTTGCAAACCGGAGTTCTTAAGTTGAACTTTCTGGTTCGATCTCTTACTTGAGTTTTACCTGTTATTAGATGAGTACTTATTGTTTGCTTGTTTGTTTGTTTGTGTTAGAGTACCCGGAGTGCGCCGCTTGCTACTTCGAATCTCTAGGTTTCACGGATGATCAGCAAGGCAAGTAACACTTTGATCATACCTCTTACTACCCAGTTTTATTGCATTAGATCAATCCTCAAACAATTGCATGAATATGATCTGATTTAATATGTGGGTTTTGGGAAGTAGTTGAGGTAGTACCTATTACCTGTTTTATTATCAAACCCTGGGAGTGACTTCTATGTTTGCTTATGCCATGCTATGCTTGTAGACATGGATTGGGTTTGAGAGTATTCATGACATATGTGAGGTTGTTAATTAATGGTTCAACTTAAGGTGGCAACTTAAATATACATCTGGGTGGATTGAGGCACCTGGGTATTCCAGCGATTGTCTGGTTTTCTTTATGGACCGCCACCCAGGCTCAAAGGGATCATGAGATTATTCATGCTAGAAACTTCCATGTGCAGCCACAAGCTACTATGGGCTCTAGCATAGTTGATTAAGTCGTGCGAACTCTTACAGTGGTAGACTAGCAGATGTAGGGGAAAGTAGGTGTAACGGTCTACCCGATCGTAAGGTGCTAGCGCTTCTGAAAGACTATGCCTCGGTCATCCGTTTCTCAAACATCATGTAGTGCAAGAATCCCAACGGAGGAGATCGAGTCTTGTGGGGAAAAGTGTGCAAACCTCTGCAGAGTGTATAAACTAATCATGGTTAGCCGTGTCCCCGGTTATGAACGTCTTGAGTATCTAGTACTTGGATTATCATGTGAATCTCATCATGTTACTTTAATTAATTTCGTTGGGTTTTAATGATGATGTTTAATTGGGATTGAGAGGGTGTCTACACTCTCAAATTTTAACAACCACCATGACAGTTACATAAAATTTATTCCTTTGTAGTAGGGAAAAATTGGCTTTACGCAAAACTGTAACCATGGAGCTTTCCACCAGCCATATATGCTTGTAGTATAGCCTATTTCTGTTCACTACTCTCTATGTGTTACATTGCCAGCATATTCCATGTGCTGACCCGTTTTCAGGCTGCAACGTTCATGTTGCAGACTTTTTAGACGACGAATAAGGAGCCTTAGGTCGTGGTTCTATACTCAGTGATGCCGTTGGAGTTGATGGACTCACTTATCTTCCAAGCCTTCCGTTGTTATCGTTATTAGATGGCCTTAAGCCATATTATTTGTACTAAGTTCTCTTTTGAGACACTCGATGTAATAAGTGTGTGATTGCTACTCTGTTATAAATCCTTCAAGTACTGTGTGTGTCAACATTACTGATCCAGGGATGAGACTGAAGCACAGAGATCGGACTGTTTGAGGTCTGGTCGCTACAGTAATTGTACCTGCTCCCTTATTGGAGAGTAGTTCATCACTGAAATCCGTTCCAGTGATTCCTACACCAGTAAGTGATGAAGCTAATGATGATGATCATGAAACTTCTAATCAAGTTACTACCGAACCTCGTAGGTTAACCAGAGTAAGATCAGCACCAGAGTGGTATGGTAATACTGTTCTGGAAGTCATGTTACTTGACCATGACGAACCTACAAACTATGAGGAAGCGATGATGAGCCCAGATTCCACAAAATGGCCTGAGGCCATGAAATCTGAGATGGGATCCATGTATGAGAACAAAGTGTGGACTTTGGTTGACTTGCCCGATGATCGGCAGGCCATAGAGAATAAATGGATCTTCAAGAGGAAGACTGACGCTGATGGTAATGTTAGTGTCTACAAAGCTTGACTTGTTGCAAAAGGTTTTCGACAAGTTCAAGGAGTTGACTACGATAAGACCTTCTCACATGTAGCGATGCTTAAGTTCGTCCGAATCATGTTAGCAATTGCCGCATTTTATGATTATGAAATTTGGCAAATGGATGTCAAAACTGCATTCCTTAATGGATATCTTCAAGAAGAGTTGTATATGATGCAACCAAAAGGTTTTGTCGATCCAAAAAGTTCTAACAAAGTGTGCAAGCTCCAGCGGTCCATTTATGGACTGGTGCAAGCCTCTCGGAGTTGGAATATACGCTTTGATAGTGTGATCAAAGCATATGGTTTTATATGGACTTTTGGAGAAGCCTGTATTTACAAGAAAGTGAGTGGGGGCTCTGTAGCATTTCTAATATTATATGTAGATGACATATTGTTGATCGGAAATGATACTGAATTTTTGAATAGCATAAAAGGAATACTTGAATAAGAATTTTTTAATGAAAGACCTCGGTGAAGCTGCTTGTATATTAGGCATCAACATCTATAGAGATAGATCAAGATGCTTAATTGGACTTTCACAAAGCACATATCTTGATAAAGTTTTGAAGAAGTTCAAAATGGATCAAGCAAAGAAAGGGTTCTTGCGTGTGTTACAAGGTGAGAAGTTGAGTCAGACTCAATGCCCGACCACTACAGAAGATAGAGAGAAAATGAAAGGTGTTCCCTATGCTTCAGCCATAGGCTCTATCATCTATGCAATGTTGTGTACCAGACCTGATGTGTGCCTTGCTATCAGTTTAGCAGGGAGGTACCAAAGTAATCCAGGAGTGGATCACTGGACAACAGTCATGAACATCCTGAAATACCTAAAAAGGACTAAGGATATGTTTGTCATTTATGGAGGTGACAAAGAGCTCAACATAAACGGTACATCGATGCAAGCTTTGACACTGATCCGGATGACTCTAAGTCACAAACTGGATACGTATTTTTATTAAATGGTGGAGCTGTCAGTTGGTGCAGTTCCAAGCAAAGCGTCGTGGCGGGATCTACATGTGAAGCGGAGTACATAGCTGCTTCAGAAGCAGCAAATGAAGGAGTCTTGATGAAGGAGTTCATATCCGATCTAGGTGTCATACCTAGTGCATCGGGTCCAATGAAAATCTTTGTGACAATACTGGTGCAATTGCCTTGGCAAAGGAATCCAGATTTCACAAGAGAACCAAGCACATCAAGAGATGCTTCAATTCCATCTGCGATCAAGTGAAGGAGGGAGACATAGGGATTTGCAAGATACATACGGATATGAATGTTGCAGACCCGTTGACTAAGCCTCTCTCACGAGCAAAACATGATCAGTACCAAGACTCCATGGGTGTTAGAATCATCCCAATGTAATCAAGATTATTGACTCTAGTGCAAGTGGGAGACCGAAGGAAATATGCCCTAGAGGCAATAATAAAGTTGTTATTTATATTTCCTTATATCATGATAAATGTTTATTATTCATGCTAGAATTGTACTAACCAGAAACTTAGTAGATGTGTGAATACATAGACAAACAGAGTGTCACTAGTATGCCTCTACTTGACTAGCTCGTTAATCAAAGACGGTTAAGTTTCCTAGCCATGGACAAAGAGTTGTCATTTGATAAACGGGATCACATCATTAGAGAATGATGTGATTGACCTGACCCATCCGTTAGGTTAGCACGATGATTGTTTAGTTTACTGTTATTGCTTTCTCCATAACTTATACATGTTCCTATGACTATGAGATTATGCAACTCCCGAATACCGGAGGAACACTTAGTGTGCTATCAAACATTACAACGTAACTGGGTGACTATAAAGATGCTCTACATGTGTCTCCGATGGTGTTTGTTGAGTTGGCATAGATCGAAATTAGGATTTGTCACTCCGAATATCAAAGAGGTATCTCTGGGCCCTCTCGGTAATGCACATCACTATAAGCCTTGCAAGCAATGTGACTAATGGGTTAGTTACGGGATGTTGCATTACGGAACGAGTAAAGAGACTTGCCGGTAACGAGATTGAACTAGGTATTCAGATACCGACGATCAAATCTCGGGCAAGTAACATACTGATGACAAAGGGAACAATGTATGTTGTTATGTGGTTTGACCGATAAAGATCTTCGTAGAATATGTAGGAGCCAATATGGGCATCCAGGTTCCGCTATTGGTTATTGACTAGAGAGGTGTCTCGGTCATGTCTACATAGTTCTCGAACCCGTAGGGTCCGCACGCTTAACGTTCGTTGATGATATAGTACTATATGAGTTATGTATGTTGGTGATTGAATGTTGTTCGGAGTCCCGGATGAGATCACGGACATGACGAGGAACTTCGGAATGGTCCGGAGATAAAGATTGATATATGGGATAATAGTGTTTGTTCTCCGGAAGGATTCCGGAATTCACCGGAAGGGGTTCCGGATGTTTCCCGAAATGTTTGGGTACGAGAACACTTTATTTGGGCCAAAGGGGAAAGCCCACAAGGTTTTTTGAAAGAGAAAAAGGAAGTTTTGCGGAGTCCAGGGGCCAGACGGCAGGGTCCCTGGCGTCTGGGTCCAGACACCGGGATCCCTGGCGTCTGGTCCTGGAGTCTGAGAAGGACTCTTGCCTTTCGGGTGAAACCAACTTTGTGTAGGTTTTACTCCAAGTTTCGACCCCCAAGGCTCAACATATAAATAGAGGGATAGGTCTAGCACCCAAGACAGATCAAGAAACACCAAGCTATGTGCCGGCAACCCCGTCCCCTCTAGTTTATCCTCCGTCATAGTTTTCGTAGTGCTTAGGCGAAGCCCTGCGGAGATTGTTCTTCACCAACACCGTCATCATGCCGTCGTGCTGCCAGAACTCATCTACTACTTCGCCCCTCTTGCTGGATCAAGAAGGCGAGAACGTCATCGAGCTGAACGTGTGCTGAACGCGGAGGTGCCGTATGTTCGGTACTTGATCGGGACGGATCGTGAAGGTGTACGACTACATCAACCGCATTGATAAACGCTTCCGCTTTCGGTCTACGAGGGTACGTAGACACACTCTCCCCTCTCGTTGCTATGCATCACCATGATAGATCTTGTGTGTGCGTAGGAATTTTTTTGAAATACTGCGTTACCCAACAATTTCTTCAGCTTCTGTGATCAAGTCATTGCCAAGAAGTTGGTGTTCACCAGTCTCGGACTAGTTAAGAGGAGTACGACACTTTCTGTCATAAAGAATTTCGAATGGGGCCTTGCCCGAACTTGCTTGGAAGCTGTTGTTGTAGGAGAACTCGGCATATGGGTTACAATCTTCCCACTTCAAACCGAAAGAGATGACACAAGCTCTGAGCATGTCTTTGAGGATTTGGTTGACTAGCTCGACCTGACCACTTGTTTGAGGATGGAAAGCCGTGCTGAAGCGAATGTTGGTGCCCATGGCCTTCTGGAAGGAGTCTGAAACTTAGAAGTGAAAATTCTTCCATGTTCTGAAGAAATCAATTGCGGAATAGCATGCAACGAAACAATTCTGGAGGTGTATAGCTCTACCACTGAGTTGCCGTGATAGATTCTTTGATTGGAAGGAAATGAGCCACTTTTGTAAGCTTGTCAATGACAACGAAAATAGCATCATTCCCATGCTTGGACTTGGGGAATCCAATGACAAACTCCATTTCGATATGATCAAACTTCCATTCTGGAATAGCAAGAAGTTGAAGGATACCAGCTGGTCGTTGGTGTTCTGCTTTCACCCTTCGACAGACATCACATTCATTCACGAATTGAGCAATCTCTCACTTCATTCGAGTCCACCAATACGACTGCTTGAGGTCATGGTACATCTTCGAACTGCTTGGATGAATGGACAGAAGAGAATTGTGCGCTTCATTCATTATGACCTTCCTTAGATCACCTTTAGGAAGCACAATCCGGTCCTCGAAGAATAAGGTGTCCTTGTCATCAATGCGATAGCACTTGTATTTGGGTAAGCCCTTTGCAATACCGTGTTTCACTCTCTTCACCATGGTATCAAGGAGTTGTGCCTCATGAATTTGGTCTTCCAAAGCTGGATTGACTTGTAGGTTGGCAAGAAAACCTTGAGGAACAACTTGGAGGTTGAGCTTGTGGAAAGCTTCACAAAGATCTGGCTGGAATGGCTTGAGAATTAAGCTGTTGCAATACGCCTTTCTGCTCAAAGCATCTGCAATCACATTGGCCTTGCCTGGAGTATGTTCAATACTTGGATTGTACTCTTGAATCATTTCGACCAAATGAGTTTGCCTAAGGTTGAGGTTGGGTTGAGTGAAGATATACTTGAGGCTCTTGTGATCGGTGAAAATGTCCACTTGCCTTCCCAACAAGAGATGTCTCCATGTTATTAATGCATGGACAACTGCCGCCAACTCAAGATCGTGAGTGGGGTAGTTCCTTTCAATGGGCTTTAACCGACGAGAAGTATAGGCCACAACTTTCTTCTCTTGCATTAACACGGCACCGAGACCTTGCAATGAGGCATCACAGAAAACTTCGAATGGCTTGGATTCATCAGGAGGAGTCAAAACAGGAGCTGAGACTACCTTCTCTTTGAGAGTGTTGAAAGCAAGGTCACACTCAGGCGTCCAGGAATACTTAACATGCTTTTGGAGGAGGTTGGAAAGAGGCTTTGCAATCTTTGAGAAATTCTCAACGAATCTTCGGTAGTAGCTTGCAAGACCAAGGAAATTGCGGAGCTGCTTGACATTCTGAGGAGGCTCCCAATTCACAATTGCAGAAACCTTCTCCAGATTAACAGCAATGCCATTGGCGGAGATGATGTGGCCAAGGTAAAGAACTTCATCAAGACAAAAGTCACATTTGGAAAACTTCGCATAGAATTGATACTCTCTGAGCTTGTCGAGCACCAATCGCAAATGCTTGGCATGATCCTTCTTACTCTTGGAGAACACCATGATATCATCGAGATACACCAGGACAAATTCATTTCTGTAGGGGTTGAAGATGAAGTTCATCATGTGAGAGAAAGTTGGAGGAGCATTGACAAGGCCTAAAGACATGACAGTATATTCATAAGAACCAAAGCTTGTTCTGAATGCTATCTTAGGGATATCCTCTTCACAAATGCGAATCTGATGATAACCCATATGGAGGTCAAGCTTGGAAAACACTTTTGCACCGTTAAGTTGCTCGAATAGCTCATTGATTTTAGGAAGTGGATACTTGTTCTTGATTGTCTTCTTGTTCAGTGAATGGTAATCGACGCACAGTCGGTCTGTGCCATCCTTCTTCTGGACAAAAAGAACAGCACAACCTCACGGAGATGAACTCGGTCTGATCAAACCCAAATGCTCTTGTTCATCGAGCTATTTCTTCAATTCCTTCAGCTCCTTTGGTCCAAGCTTGTATGGACGCTTGCAAACAGGTTCAGTACCAGGCTCAAGATCGATAACGAACTCAACTGGCCGGTGAGAAGGCATACCCGGAAGCTCTTCTGGAAAGACATCTTGATACTCACAAACAACTGGAATGTGAGAAATTGCATCCAACTCGCCCTTCTCATTGAGAGAGAATAACCGAATGGTTTCGTCACGAGCGGCATAGATGATCACACCCTCAGAAGAGTGTGTCCATTTAATTTCCCTGGCAGCACAATCAAGGGAAGCCTTGTGCTGAGAAAGCCAGCCCATGCCAAGAATAAGATCAATATCAGAGTCGCCAAGAACCATTGGAGAAGCCAGAAATTTATAGTTGCCCATCTTGACGGTGACATTAGGAACTATCGAGTTGGCTCTCATTGACAAACCCGGAGAAACAACACCCAAAGGTTTATCCAGATAAGACCAAGTGAAATCATGCTTTGCAAAGAACAGTCTTGACATGAAATAATGCGATGCACGAGTATCGAATAAAACTTTAGCAGGAACAGAGTTAACCGAGAGGTTACCCATGATCACATCTGAAGAATCCTCTGCTGGAGCTGCGTTCAACATGTTCACCTTTGCATTCTTTGGATTGTGCTTGACCACTGCATTGCTTGAAGACCTCACGGGAGGAGGAGGCAGAAGGCGCCTCTGAGTGCACTTGTTTGCATAGTGACCTTTCAGACCACACTTGTTGCAAGTAACCTCTGAGAGCGGACGATGATAAGGAGTAGGAGCACTTGACCTTGGAGCTTGAGTCTGAGACTTGTTCTGATAGCCTAGGTTGGGTGGGTGGGAAGATCCATGCTCACCTGAGTTCTTTTGTTGGTAGGGCTGACAAAATGGAGGAGGCGGAGGAAGCCAGAACTTCTGTTGCTTAGCTGCCTCTTGTGAGGAAGAAGAAGACTGAACTGCATCCCTGGTTCTCTTCTTTGAAGCCTCACACTTGAGCTGCGCACCTTCTTGCTTGAGGGCCATGTTATAGAATTGATCGAACTTAGTAGGCTCAACAAGAACGAGAGCTAACTACAGATCTTCTCTGAGGCCGCCTCTGAAGTGATAGATCATGCTCTTTTCATCAGGAATGTCCCGCCTTGCAAAGCGAGCAAGTTTCTGAAACTGGATGCTGTATTGATACACGGACATTCTTCCTTGCTTGAGATTGCGGAATTCCTCACGCTTGCTCTCAACAACACTTGTTGGAATGTGGTGAGCTCGAAAGTCCCGGCAGAAGTCATCCCAGGTAATCACTCGACCTCCTCTAGAATCTTTGTATTATTGATACCAATCCGCTGCTTGGTCCTTGAGTTGAAAAGAAGCGAACTTAACGTAGTCCTCAGGCCTGACATTGCTACATCCAAAATGCTTGTTGATGTCCACGAGCCAATCATCGGCGTCTGTGGCCTCGGCACAGTTGCTGAAAGACTTTCGCTGATTTGCAAGGAACTGGTTGAGGGTAGCAAACTTCGGCTGATTGTTGAATTGCCCTTGGCCTTGATTCCCTTGGTTGCCTTGAACTTGGTTGCGCTCTTGCAAGAGTTGCAAAAGCATCTGGGTGTTGGCGTTGGTGGCTGCCATGACAGCTTGCCATGCCTCCGAAGGCAGAGGAGGTGGTGGAGGTGGAGGGTTCGCCTAATCTCCATCATTGCGTTGCGGATTCAGACGCATTGGAGGATCCATCCTGAAGAGGGTGACATCCGTTAGAACCATGATAGACAGATAGACAACCTGAATCAACAGATAGAAATTGCAACATATAGTCTTCACAATAAACATTCGAACAAGGATTGAATGAATGAATTCCAAAGTTAACATCACACGTCCATTAAGTTGAGAAGCCACTTAGATAAAGGTTGATGAATGAAACAACAAGGTACGGCTGGAACAAATAAGTGGTAAGGATTACCCAATCACAAACCAAATATCTACGGGAAGAAATACTAAGAGCTACTTGAATTCCCACCTATTAACTCCCGAAACTTTCTGCTTATGCAATCTGGTGTTGGGGATACAGGGAGGCACAATATATATCACACAACTAACAAGCCCTACGCTCCAACTATATCCATTCGTCAACACATAACCAATAAACTCCGGAAATCGTGTACCTCAACCTTCGAAAAGCATCCGTTACACGAGTTGTGGCAATACTCCCGAACTCCCGCCCCAGTACTGGGTGGCGTCGAGGTTATCTCACCACTAACTACATAAAAGAGATTTTCGATGTCGGCGAACTTAGGTATTCAACGATAAAATTGTGACGACAACACCTCGGAGCTCAACTCCCCGGGACACTGCCACAACCCCTAAATGTCAGGAGGCACCAAGAACAATGTTCTCGTCACAAGAATATCAGAACAATCCCAAGATACCCACGTGATCCTAAAACAATTAGTGAAATTTGAGGAGACTAAATTCAAACATCTACGTCAGGAGGCCTCACCAGAGCCACGAAGGAGACTGAGGAGTAAAAAGAATCATACACTCTGATATATATAATCCTAAGACTCAAAACATTTTTGTTCTAGACTCAACAACGTCAGCAATTCGATCAAGCAGGGGGCTCCTAAGTCGGGGATGGCTCTGATTACCAACTTGTAAAGCCCACGATGCGGCTATATCACCCACGTGTCGAGACACGACTTAGGGGCATAACCGCATTGTGGTTTTGTCGCAAGAAGGGTCATCTTCACACAATCCCATGTAATGAACAAGAAAGGGATAAAAAGAGTTGGCTTACGACCGCCACGTCACACAATGTTAAATAATTCATACATCATCCAAAGTACACACATATTCCGACTACGGAAAAATCCAAATGAAAAGAAGATAACCCCAAATGCTAGATCCCTGATTGTCCCAACTGGGCTCCACTACAGATCATCGGGAAACAAAACATAGTAATGACCCAGGTCCTCGTCGAACTCCCACTTGAGTTCGGTAGCATCACCTGCACTGGTATCATCAGCACCTGCAACTGTTTTGGAAGTATCCGTGAGTCACGAGGACTCAGCAATCTCAAAACCCATGAGATCAAGACTATTTAAGATTATGGGTAGGTGCTACGTCTTGAGCTTGTGTTGGTTTTCCCCAAAGAGGAAGGGATGATGCAGCAGAGTAGCGTAAGTATTTCCCTCAGTTTTTGAGAACCAAGGTATCAATCCAGTAGGAGCCCATGCTCAAGTCCCTCGTACCTGCAGAAAGCGATATCTACTCGCAACCAACGCGATTAGGGGTTGCCAATCCCTTCACGGTCACTTACAAGAGTGAGATCTGATAGATATAATATTTTTGGTATTTTTGGTATAAAGATGCAAAGTAAAAAGTAAAAGCAAAATAAAAGGCAAAGCAAGATTAAAGTGATGGAGATTGATATGACGAGAATAGACCCGGGGGCCATAGGTTTCACTAGTGGCTTCTCTCAAGAGCATAAATATTCTATGGTGAGTGAACAAATTACTGTTGAGCAATTGACAGAATTAGCATAGTTATGAGAATATCTAGGCATGATCATGTATATAGGCATCACGTTCGTGACAAGTAGATCGAAACGATTCTGCATCTACTACTATTACTCCACTCATCGACCGCTATCCAGCATGCATCTAGAGTATTAAGTTAAAAACAAAGTAACGCCTTAAGCAAGATGACATGATGTAGAGAGATAAATTCATGCAATATGAAATTATCCTCGATGGCAACGATGCAATACGTGCCTTGCTGCCTCTTCTCTCACTGGGTAAGGACACCGCAAGATTGAACCCAAAGCTAAGCACTTCTCCCATGGCAAGAACTACCAATCTAGTTGGCCAAACCGAACGGATAATTCGAAGAGACTTGCAAAGATAACCAATCATACATAAAAGAATTCAGAGAAGATTCAAATATTATTCATAGATAGATTTGATCATAAACCCACAATTCATCGGTCTCAACAAACACACCGCAAAAAGAAGATTACATCAAATAGATCTCCAAAAGAGAGGGGGAGAACTTTGTATTGAGATTCAAAAAGAGAGAAGAAGCCATCTAGCTACTAACTATGGACCCGAAGGTCTGAGGTAAACTACTCACACTTCATCGGAGGGACTATGATGATGTAGAAGCCCTCTGTGACGACGGCCATCTTCCGACGAAGCTTCGGAACAGGCCCCAAGATGCGATCTCGTGGATACAGAAAGTTGCGGTGGTGGAATTAGGTTTTTGGCTCCTGTTCTGATTGTTTGGGGGTACGTGTGTATATATAGGAGGAAGAAGTACGCCGAAGGAGCAACGAGGGGGCCACGAGGCAGGGGACGCGCCCTAGGGGGCGCCCCCACCCTCGTGACCGCCTCTTTTGTTCCTTGGAGCAGGGTCCAAGTCTCCTGGATCACGTTTGGTGAGAAAATCACGTTCCCGAAGATTTTATTCCGTTTGGACTCCGTTTGATATTCCGTTTATCCGAAACACTGAAATAGGCAAAAAAACAACAATTCTGGGCTGGGCCTCTGGTTAATAGGTTAGTCCAAAAATAATATAAAAGTGAAAAATAAAGCCCAATATAGTCCAAAACAGTAGATAATATAGCATGGACAATCAAAAATTATAGATACGTTGGAGACGTATCAGGCATCCCCAAGCTTAATTCCTGCTCGTCCTCGAGTAGGTAAATGATAAAAAGAGAATTTTTGATGTGGAGTGATACTTGGCATAATTTCAATGCAAATCTTCTTAACTATGGTGTGAATATTCAGATTAGAAAGATTCAAGACAAAAGTTTATATTGACATAATAATAATACTTCAAGCATACTAACAAAGCAATTATGTCTTCTCAAAATAACATGGCCAAAGAAAGTTATCCCTACAAAATCATATAGTCTGGCTATGCTCCATCTTCACCACACAAAGTATTTAAATCATGCACAACCCCAATGACAAGCCAAGCAATTGTTTCATACTCTAACTTTTCCAAAACTTTTTCAATCTTCTCGCAATACATGAGCGTGAGCCATGGATATAGCACTATAGGTGGAATAGAATGGTGGTTGTGGAGAAGATAAAAAGGAGGGGAATATAGTCTCACATCAACTAGGCGTATCAACGGGCTATGGAGATGCCCATCAATAGATATCAATATGAGTGAGTAGGGATTGCCATGCAACGGATGCACTAGAGCTATAAATGTATGAAAGCTCAACAAAAGAAACTAGTGGGTGTGCATCCAACTTGCTTGCTCACGAAGACCTAGGGCAATTTGAGGAAGCCCATCGTTGGAATATACAAGCCAAGTTCTATAATGTAAAATTCTCACTAGTATATGAAAGTGACAACATATGAGACTCTCTATATGAAGAACATGGTGCTACTTTGAAGCACAACATATGAGACTTGCTATATCATGGTGCTACTTTGAAGCACAAGTGTGGAAAAAAAGATAGTAGCATTGCCCCTTTATTTTTATTTTCCTTTTGGGGGGGGGGGGCTTCTCTTTTTTTGGGATTTTTTTTATTGGGACAATGCTCTATTGAATGATGATCATCACACTTTTATTTATTTACAACTCAATGATTACAACTCCATTCTAAAACAAAGTATGACTCTATATGGATGCCTTCGGCGGTGTACCGGGATATGCAATGAATCAAGAGTGACAAGTATGAAGAAATTATGAATGATGGCTTTTCCACAAATACTATGTCAACTACATGATCATGCTAAGCAATATGACAATGATGAATGTGTCATGATGAACTAGATGGTGGAAAGTTGCATGGCAATATATCTCGGAATAGCTATGGAAATTCCATAATAGGTAGGTATGGTGGCTGTTTTGAGGAAGGTATATGGTAGGTGTATGATACCGGCGAAAGGTGCGTGGTATTAGAGAGGCTAGCAAAGGTGGAAGGGTTAGAGTGCGTATAATCCATGGAGTCAACATTAGTCATAAAGAACTCATATAATTATTGCAAAAATCTAGAAGTTATCAAAGCAAAGTATTACACGCATGCTCCTAGGGGGATAGATTGGTAGGAAAAGACCATCGCTCGTCCCCGACCGCCACTCATAAGGAAGACAATCAACAAATAAATCATGCTCCGACTTTGTTACATAACGGTTCACCATACGTGCATGCTACGGGAATCACAAACCTTAACACAAGTATTCTTTAAATTCACAACTACTCAACTAGTATGACTTTAATATTATCACCTCCATATCTCAAAACAATTATCATGCTTCAATCTTTTCCTAGTATTCAACACACTCAAAAGAAAGTTTCACAAATCTTGAATACCAAGCATATTATTATTAGGCAAATTACCATGCTATTAAGAGACTCTCAAAATAATTTAAGTGAAGCATGAGAGATCAATAGTTTCTTTAAAACAAATCCACCACCGTGCTCTAAAAGATCTAAGTAAAGCACATAGAGCAAAATTATAATGCTCAAAAGATATAAGTGAAGCACATAGAGCAAAACTACTACGCTCAAAAGATATAAGTGAAGCACATAGAGCAAAATTATCTAGCTCAAAATATATAAGTGAAGCGCATAGAGCAAAACTACTACGCTCAAAAGATATAAGTGAAGCACATAGAGTATTCTATCAAATTTTAATTCATGTATGTCTCTCTCAAAAGGTGTGTATAACAAGGATGATTGTGGCATACTAAGACACAAATACACAAATAATACAAGACGCTCCAAGCAAAACACATATCATGTTGGTGAATAACAATATAGCTCCAAGTAAATTACCGATGGAAGTGGACGAAAGAGGGGATGCCTTCCGGGGCATCCCCAAGCTTTGACTTTTTGGTGTCCTTGGATTATCTTGGGGGTGCCATGGGCATCCACAAGCTTAGGCTCTTGCCACTCCTTGTTCCATGATCCATCAAAAGAATTCACCCAAAACTTGAAAACTTCACAACACAAAACTCAAAATAGAAAACTCGTGAGCTCCATTTGCGAAAGAAAACAAAAGACCACTTCAAGGTACTGTAATGAACTCATTCTTTATTTATATTGGTGTTAAACATACTGTATTCCAACTTCTCTATGGATTATAAACTATTTTACTAGCCATAGACTCATCAAAATAAGCAAACAACACACGAAAAACAGAATCTGTCAAAAACAGAACAGTCTGTAGTAATCTGTAGCTAGCGCAAGATCTGGAACCCCAAAAATTATAAAATTGCTGGACGTGAGGAATTTATCTATTAATCATCACCAAAAATAATTAACTAAATAGCACTCTTCAAATAAAAATGAAAGGAGTTCTCGTGAGCGCTAAAGTTTCTGTTTTTTATAGCAAGTTCAACAGGACTTTCCCCAAGTCTTCCCAACGGTTCTACTTGGCACAAACACTAATTAAACACAAAAAACACAACCAAAATAGAGGCTAAATAATTTATTTATTAATAAGTAGGAGCAAAAATCAAGGAATAAAAATAAAATTTGGTTGCCTCCCAACAAGCGCTATCGTTTAACGCCCCTAGCTAGGCATAAAAGCGAGGATAGATCTAGGTATTGCCATCTTTGGTAGGCAATCCGTAAGTGGCTCTCATGATAGTTTCATATGGTAATTTTATTTTCTTTCTAGGAAAGTGTTTCATGCCCTTTTTTAATGGAAATTGAAATCTAATATCCCCTTCCTTCATATCAATAATCGTACCAACCGTTCTAAGGAAAGGTCTACCAAGAATAATAGGGCAACAAGGATTGCAATCTATATCAAGAACAATGAAATCTACGGGCACATAATTCCTATTTGCAACAATAAGAACATCATTAATCCTTCCCATAGGTTTCTTAATAGTGGAATCCGCAAGATGCAAGTTTAGAGAGCAATCATCAAAATTACGGAAATCTAGTAAATCACACAAAGTCTTGGGAATAGTAGAGACACTAGCACCCAAATCACACAAAGCATAAAACTCATGATATTTAATTTTTATTTTAATAGTTGGTTCCCACTCATCATAGAGTTTTCTAGGGATAGAATCTTTCGACTCAAGTTTTTCTTCATAAGATTGCATCAAGGCATCAACAATATGTTCGGTGAAGGCTTTATTTTGACTATAAGCATGTGGAGAATTTAGCATGGATTGCAACAAGGAAACACAATAAATTAAAGAGCAACTTTCATAATTAAATTCCTTGAAATCCAATATAGTGGGTTTAGCAACATCTAGATTTTTATTTCTTTCAATCCCACTTTTATCAATTTCATCATTAAGATCTAAATACTCCGAATTTTTAGAATGCCTTCTAGGTAAAGGAAGATCATATTCAGTTTCATCAAGATTCATATTGCAAAATAAAGATTTAATAGGGGACACATCAATAACTTTTAGATCTTCATCTTGATTTTCATAGGAACTGGAGGAACACACTTTAATAAAGGCATCTTTGGAAGCACGCATCCTAGCGGTTCTTTCCTTGCACTCATCAATGGAAATTCTCATGGCTTTGAGAGACCCATTGATATCATGCTTAGGAGGAATAGATCTAAGCTTTAAAGAATCAACCTCAAGAGAAATTATATCAATGTTTCTAGCCAAATCATCAACTTTAAGCAATTTCTCCTCAAGCAAAGCATTAAAATTCTTTTGTGAATTCATAAACTCTTTAACACTATTCTCAAATTCAGAGGGCATCTTATTATAATTTCCATAAGAGTTGTTGTAGAAATTCCCATAATTATTAGAAGGATTACTAGGATATGGCCTAGGATTAAAATTCCCTCTATAAGCGTCGTTACCAAATTATTCCTACCAACAAAATTCACATCCATAGATTCATTGTTATTCTCAATCAAAGTAGACAAAGGCATATCATTAGGATCAGAAGAAACACTCTTAGTAGCAAATAATTTCATAAGTCCATCCATCTTTCCACTCAACACATTAATTTCTTCTATCGCATGCACTTTTTTATTAGAAGATCTTTCAGTATGCCATTGAGAATAATTAACCATAATATTATCTAGGAGTTTAGTAGCATCTCCTAAAGTGATTTCCATAAAAGTGCCTCCCGCGGCCGAATCTAAAAGATTTCTAGAAGCAAAATTCAATCTGGCATAAAAAATTTGTATAATCATCCATAAATTCAAACCATGAGTAGGGCAATTACGTATCATTAATATCATTCTCTCCCAAGCTTGTGCAACATGTTCATGATCAAGTTGTTTAAAGTTCATAATATCATTTCTAAGATAGATGATCTTAGCTGGAGGAAAATACTTAGAGATAAAAGCATCTTTGCACTTGTTCCATGAATCAATACTATTCTTAGGCAAAGTCGAAAACCAAGCTTTAGCACGATCTCTAAGCGAAAAAGGAAATAGCTTCAATTTAACGACATCATTATTGACATCTTTTTTATTTTGCATATCACATAAATCAACGAAGCTATTCAGATGAGTAGCGGCATCTTCACTAGGAAGGCCGGCGAATTGATCTTTCATAACAAGATTCAACAAAGCAGTATTAATTTTACAAGATTCAGCAATGGTAAGAGGAGCAATCGGAGTGCTAAGGAAATCATTATTATTGGTATTGGTGAAGTCACACAATTTGGTAGTATCTTGAGCCGTCGCGACAAACAAGCAATCTAACACACGAGCAAACAAAATGCAAGCGGGAAAAAAGAGGCAAATAGAGAGGGAGTATAGAGAGAGAGGGCGAATAAAACGGCAAGACTGAATTGGGGGGAGAGCAAAATGAGAGGCAAATGGAAAATAATGTAATGCGAGAGATAGGGATTGCGATGGGTACTTGGTATGTTGACTTTTTGCGTAGACTCCCCGGCAACGGCGCCAGAAATCCTTCTTGCTACGTCTTGAGCTTGCGTTGGTTTCCCCGAAGAGGAAGGGATGATGCAGCAGAGTAGCGTAAGTATTTCCCTCAGTTTTTGAGAACCAAGGTATCAATCCAGTAGGAGCCCACGCTCAAGTCCCTCGTACCTGCACAAAGCGATAGCTACTCGCAACCAACGCGATTAGGGGTTGTCAATCCCTTCACGGTCACTTACGAGAGTGAGATCTGATAGATATAATATTTTTGGTATTTTTGGTATAAAGATGCAAAGTAAAAAGTAAAAGCAAAATAAAAAGCAAAGCAAGATTAAACTAATGGAGATTGATATGATGAGAATAGACCCGGGGGCCATAGGTTTCACTAGTGGATTCTCTCAAGAGCATAAATATTCTACGGTGGGTGAACAAATTACTATTGAGCAATTGACAGAATTGAACATAGTTATGAGAATATCTAGGCATGATCATGTATATAGGCATCACGTCTGTGACAAGTAGATCGAAACGATTCTGCATCTACTACTATTACTCCACTCATCGACCCCTATCCAGCATGCATCTAGAGTATTAAGTTAAAAACAGAGTAACGCCTTAAGCAAGATGACATGATGTAGAGATATAAATTCATGCAGTATGAAATAAACCCCATCTTGTTATCCTCGATGGCAATGATGCAATACGTGCCTTGCTGCCCCTTCTCTCACTGGGTAAGGACACCGCAAGATCGAACCCAAAGCTAAGCACTTCTCCCATGGCAAGAACTACCAATCTAGTTGGCCAAACCAAACGGATAATTCGAAGAGACTTGCAAAGATAACCAATCATACATAAAAGAATTCAGAGAAGATTCAAATATTATTCATAGATAGACTTGATCATAAACCCACAATTCATCGGTCTCAACAAACACACCGCAAAAAGAAGATTACATCGAATAGATCTCCACAAGAAAGGGGGAGAACTTTGTATTGAGATTGAAAAAAAGAGAAGAAGCCATCTAGCTACTATGGACCTGAAGGTCTGAGGTAAACTACTCACACTTCATCGGAGGGGCTATGATGATGTAGAAGCCCTCCGTGATGACGGCCATCTTCCGGTGGAGCTCCGGAACAGGCCCCAAGATGGGATCTCGTGGATACAGAAAGTTGCGGCGGTGGAATTAGGTTTTTGGCTCCTGTTCTGATCGTTTGGGAGTACGTGTGTATATATAGGAGGAAGAAGTACGCCGGAGGAGCAACGAGGGGCCCACGAGGCAGGGGGCGCGCCCTAGGGGGGCGCCCCCCACCCTCGTGACCACCTCTTTTGTTCCTTGGAGCAGGGTCCAAGTCTCCTGGATCACGTTCGGTGAGAAAATCACATTCCCGAAGATTTTATTCCGTTTGGACTCCGTTTAATATTCCGTTTATCCGAAACACTGAAATAGGCAAAAAAACAGCAATTCTGGGCTGGGCTTCCGGTTAATAGGTTAGTCCCAAAAATAATATAAAAGTGGAAAATAAAGCCCAATATAGTCCAAAACAGTAGATAATATAGCATGGACAATCAAAAATTATAGATACGTTGGAGACGTATCAGTAGGATGTGGTTATGAGGTGGAGCTGCAACAAGCGCTAAGCAAATATGGTGGCTAACATATGAGTACAAGAGTAAGATGAGAAACTACGCAACGATCATAAACTAGAAGTGATCCTGAATCTACTTACGTTCAAACATAACCCCACCGTGTTCACTTCCCGAACCTCATCGGAAAGACACCATCACGGTTACACACATGGTTGGCGCATTTTAATAAAGTCAAGTGTCAAGTTCTCAACAACTAGATATTAGTAAATGTCCATCTGCCACATAACCGCGGGCATGGCTCTCGAAAGTTTATACCCTGCAGGGATGTCCCAACTTAGCCCATCACAAGTTCTCACGATCAATGAAGGATATTCCTTCTCTCGGAACAACCTGATCAGACTCAGAATCCCGGTTACCAGACATTTCAACAATGGTAAAACAAGTCCAGCAAGACCTCTCGATGCACCGACCTAGCCTGATAAGAGGTGCGCGGACTCATTCTCAGGGTACACCAGATGAGCGAAGCGTACATGTATATACCAAATACCCCAAGTTGCCAAGGGGCGGCCCCACACGGTGCTCTAGTTTCGACCAACACTCATGTGGAGCACTGGCTCGGGGGTTGATTAAGTCCACGGGGTCCGGGAAGTCCCTATGCAAGTTTTTAGTTGTTATAGGCAAATGGTGAAACCAAGGTTGGGCCTTGCTGGAGGAGTTTTATTGAAAGCGAACTGTCAAGGGGGTCCCATAACCCCAACCACGTAAGGAACGCAAAATCAAGGAACATAACACCGGTATGACGGAAACTAGGGCGGCAAGAGTGGAACAAAACACCGAGAAAAAGGCCAAGCCTTCCACCCTTTACCAAGTATATAGATGCATTAATTAAATAAGAGATATTGTGTTATCCCAACGTATCCATGTTCCCAACATGGAACAACCTACAAGGCACCTGCAACTAGCAACGCTATAAGAGGGGCTGAGCAAAAGCAGTAACTTAGCCAAACAACGGTTTGCTAGGAAGGTGGGTTAGAGGCTTAACATGGCAATATGGGAGGCATGATAAACAAGTTCTAGGTAACGTGACATAGCGATAGAACAAACAACTAGCAAGCAAAGATAGAAGTGATATCGGGGGTAATGATCATCTTGCCTGCAAAGTTCTCAGAGTTGTCGAAAGCTTGCTCCTCATAAACGTACTCAACAGGTTCCTCGTTCACGAACTCTTCTCCCGGCTCTGCCCAAGGCAAGAACACAAGCAACAGAACAACAATCAATCACGGTGCAATGCACAAGCAACATGATGCAAGACATGGCATGGAATGCAAGGTATGATGTGCAATGCATATGGGTACTCTAGAAGGGAAAGGATGATCAAGGCATCGACTTGGCAAACCAAGCATGCCACCGAAAAGATGGGGTGATTTCGGTCGAAATCGATATAAGGATCACCGAAAACGGATGCACGGTTTGTAAATGACAAGCAAAACAAGAACAATGCAAAACTGCGCTTAACAGCACAATAGCACTTAGGATGCAACATGAAACTATGCTGCAGCACTCCAACATAGCAACGTTAAGTAGACATACTCATGAAGCTAAACATGGCAAGAGCAAGTTCATATGGTGCATGGATCACTGGCAACACCCATGGGCAAAATTGAACTTCATGTTAACAATCTGCCAGGAACAATATTTAGCAAAAGTAGAGCATGGAAATGAAATGTTACACTACTCTATAATTGCAACCAGAGACATGAATGGATAGAACATAACCACATCTTTAAAACACTCTTACTGAACTATCTCAAACTGTGCATGGATATATTGGTAGCAACAAGACAACATAGCATCATAATGTAACAGGAAAAGACAGTAAAATTACTAAGTGTCTGAAATCAGCAACATCACCTAGCCTACTTTGCATGCTTGTGCTAGTCACCACATAGCTCATAAAAATACAAAGCTTGCATCACTGTAAAGATGGCATGATGGAACTCATAAAACATGTAGGCATCGTGCTCATAGGATGCACACACAAAATGCAACGAAAATGACAAATCAGCAAGTTATGATAAATTCCAGCAGACAACATCATATAGCACTTTTGCAACGACGATTGGGGCACCCGTACAGACAATAAGATGCATTCAAATGATACTAACATGAAGAGATTGATGAGACGAACATTTCAATATATTATATGCGCAAATCGGAGCCACGAGCACAGAGATATGACATGATGAAGAGGTGCACATAATATGAGGATTTCGGGACTTAGTGAGAAAAATTACCCCCCAGATCTAGGGTTTGATGGCATGGAAATCGAGGCGAGGCAGGACTCGGTCAACGGCGATGAGGGAGATGCGTGGATCCGGCGATGAGCTCGCAGGGGGGGGGGGGTGGAGGTCGCCGGCGACGGCGGCGTCCGGCGAAGTGCAGCGCGGGCGGCGTCCGGATGGCTGCGGCGTCGGGTGCTCCGGCGGCGGCAGGCGGCGAGCACTGCGGATGGCGGCGGGTGGCGTTGGTGGCGGAGATCCGGTGAAGTGCGGCGGCGATCCGGCGAAGCATCGCCGTGGCGAAGGGCGGCGGGACGAGCGGGCGGCGGAGATGCGCGGGCCGGGCGCGGGCGGCCTCAGGCCCCACGGGCCGCAGCGGCGCGCGGTGGCAGAGGGCCATGTGGCATCACGCGGTTAGCTGCGATGGCCGGCACGGACGTGTCCGGCGCGGTCGGACGCGTCCGGCGACGAGTGGAGCGGGATTGAACTAGGGTTTGCTGAAATTTCGGGGGGAGAGGCTTTTTATAGGTAGGGGGAGCTAGGAGTGTCCAAATGAGGTGTGGTTTTCGCCCACACGATCGTGATCCAATGACGGATAGCATGGAGGAGGTTTAGATGGGATGGTTTGGAGGGGTGCTGGGCTGCAAAGAGAGAGGGGCTTTTGCGGTTACCCGGTTAACCGTTGGGGCATCAAACGACCTCCAAATGGAACGAAATTTGACAGGCCGTAATGTTTCTCTCCCGCTTATGAAACGAGATCTGAGAGGTGCAACGGGTGCATGAGGGAGTGTCGAATTACGAAATGGACAACGGGGAAAATGACCGGATGCATGAGACGAACACGAATGCAAATGAGATGCACATGATGACATGATATAAAATGGAAGACATGAACAAAATGCAAAATGAAGACAAAAACCCAACCACGAAGGAAATATCATATCACATAGCCGGAAATGGCAAGAGTTGGAGTTACAACTATGGAAAGTTACATTTGGGGCATTACACGGGTGTCCTTCAATCGACATTTCAAGAAGATCCATGCGAGACGGGGATATCGGAGACTCACTCGAGTGTTGCCAGCCGGATCGGGTAGGCAGACTTATGGATCCGGCAAAGTCCCCTATGAGACAGCGAGCCAACATCCGTCTCCACATCCATATGACCCGGCAAAGGACCCCTATGAGACGGCAAGCCAACTCCCATCTCCAAATTCATGCGAGAATTGAAACACTAGAGACATGCTCGAGCATTGCCAGCCAGAATGGGCAAAGAGACCTCCCGAGATGACAAGGAACCCCTACGAGAAGTGAAGCAAATAGTGCTACTTGTGAGTTGCATTGGGATTTCCCCGAAGAGCAGAGGATGATGCAGTACATTAGAGATAAGTGTTTTTTCCTCGGTTAAGAACCAAGGTTATCAATCCAGTAGGAGAACAACACAACACCTCATTAGCAGTACCTACACACAAAATTACTTACACCCAATGCAAACAAGAGCTTGTCAATCCCTTGGCGGTTAATTGTAAGGATCAAATCTCATAGTGATAGATAGATGAACAAAATCACAAAATAAAATAAAGTAATTAAAATTGCAGCAATGTATTTTTGGATTTTAATATATGTAAAGATAAACCCGGGGGCATAGTTTTCACTGGAGGCTTTGATACGTCTCCAATGTATCTATAATTTTTATTGTTCCATGCTGTTATATTATCATTCTTGGATGTTTTACAATCATTTTATAGCAATTTTACATCATTTTTTGGGACTAGCCTATTCACATAGTGCTCAGTGTCGGTGTCAAAACCGGCAGATCTCGGGTAGGGGGTCCCAAACTGTGCGTCTAGGATCGATGGTAACAGGAGACGGGGGACATGATGTTTACCCAGGTTCGGGCCCTATCTATGGAGGTAATACCCTACGTCCTGCTTAATTGATCTTGATGAATATGAGTGTTACAAGAGTTGATCTACCACAAGATCGTAATGGCTAAACCCTAGAAGCCTAGCCTGTATGACTATGGTAATGAATATGTCCTTTCCGGACTAACCCCTCCGGTTTATATAGACACCGGGGGGATCTAGGGTTTACATAAAGTCGGTGCATAAGAAGGAATCTTCATCTTCAGTCGCCAAGCTTGCCTTCCACGCCAAGGAGAGTCCAATCCGGACACGGGTACAGTCTTCGGCCTTCATGTCTTCCCAGCCCATCAGTCCGGCCCATGGATAATATGCCGGACGCCCGAGGACCCCTTAGTCCAGGACTCCCTCACCCAGTGCCAGTTGTTGTTTTTTGCTTGTTTTTTACTTCATAGAAAATCAATACCAAATGGAGTCCAAATGCAGCCAAAAAATTTGGAGACTTTTTCTGAACCAGAAGACATAAGATGGGCCGAAGAAGTACGAGAGGGGTGCCCCAAGGGGGGCACAATCCACCTGGGCGCGCCTGGGGGCCCAGGCGCGCCCTGGTGGGTTGTGCCCACCTCGGTGGCCTCCTGCACCGCCTATTTGCTGTATAAATACCCCAATATTCCAGAAAGCCTAGGGGAGTCGACAAAAATCAATTCCAACCGCCACAAGTTCTAGAACCACCAGATCCAATATAGGCACCATCACGGAGGGGTTCATCATCCTCATTGGTGGCTCTCCGATGATGCGTGAGTAGTTCATTGTAGACCTACGGGTCTGTAGTTAGTAGCTAGATGATTTCCTCTCTCTCTTTTGGTTCTCAATACAATGGTCTCTTGGAGATCTATTTGATGTAACTCTTTTTGTGGTGTGTTTGTTGGGATCTGATGAACTTTGAGTTTATGATCAGATCTATGTTTTTATCCATGAAAGTTATTTGAGTCTTTTGATCTCTTATATGCATGGTTACTTATAGCCTCGCATTTTGTCTTCAAATCTTTGGTTTAGTTAGGCCAACTAGAACGATTTTTTTGCCATGGGAAGAGGTGCTTTGTGATGGGTTCGATCTTACGGTGCTTGATCCCGGTGAAAGAAGGGGAATCGACACGTATGTATCATTGCTATTAAGGATAACAAGATGGGGTCTATTTCTACATACATAGATCTTGTCTACATCATGTCATCGTTCTTATTGCATTACTCCATTTCTCCATGAACTTAATACACTAGATGCATGCTCGATAGTGGTCGATGTGTGGAGTAATAGTAGTAGATGCAGGCAGGAGTCGGTCTACTAATCCTGGACGTGATGCCTATATAATGATCATTGCTTGGATATCGTCATGATTATTTGAAGTACTATCAATTGCCCAGCAGTAATTTGTTTACCCGCCGTATGCTATTTTTCTCGAGAGAAGCCACTAGTGAAATCTACGGCCCCCGGGTCTCTTCTTTATCATATTTGCCTTCATGATCTATTTTTATTCGCTTTTATTTTCAGATCTATATTTCTAAAAACCCAAAAATACCTTGCTACACTTTATTTTATTTTCCTTTTATTCGCGATCTATTTATCCAATCTATCATATTTTTATCCTGTCAACTCGACAATTTCTGGCACCATTACCCGAAAGGGATTGACAACCCCTTTAACACGTCGAGTTGCCGGTATTTGTTCTTTGTGTGCAAGTACTGTTTATGTAGTGTTGCGTGATTCTCCTACTGGTTCGATAACCTTGGTCTCATCTCTGAGGGAAATACCTATCGTCGTTGTGCTGCATCATCCCTTCCTCTTTGGGGAAATACCGACATAGTTCAAGCCGCATCAAAAGGAATTTCTAGCGCCGTTGCTGGGGAGACATCATCAATATCTATCATGTTCATAATCACAAACCTCATCTCCTTGCAACTTACATTATTTGCCATTTGTCTCTCATTTTCCTCTCTCCCACTTCACCAAAATTTGCCATTTTATTCACCCTCTTTTTTGTTCGTCGTTTTTTTTTGTCAGATCTGTTTTTGAGTGCAATCTTGTTGTGTAGTCACAATGACTCAAGAGAACACCAAGTTGTGTGATTTCTCCAATACCAACAACAATGATTTTAGTAGCACTCTGGTTGCTCCACCCACCACTAGTGCGGAGTCTTGTGATATTAATGTCGCTTTGTTGAATCTCGTTATGAAAGATCAATTTTCTAGTACTCCTAATGAGGATGTCGCGTCCCATCTTAACACGTTCATGGAATTATGTGATATGCAGAAGAAAAAAGATGTGGACAATGATATTGTGAAGTTGAAATTATTTCCGTTTTCTTTGCGAGACAAAATTTTGGTTTTCCTCTTTGCCTCCCAATAGTATCGATTCTTGGGATAAGTGCAAGGATGCTTTTATTACTAAGTATTTTCCGCCCACGAAAATTATTTCCCTTAGGACACAAATCATGATTTTTAAGCAACCTAATCATGAATATGTTGCGCAATCTTGGGAAACAATGAAATTGATGTCAAGAAATTGTCCTACTCATGGTTTAAATCTTTGGATGATCATACAATTTTTTATGCGGGATTGAATTTTGTTTCTAGAAATATTTTAGATTCCGCCGCGGGGGGTACTTTTATGGAAATTACTTTGGGTGAAGCTACTAAATTGCTTGATAATATTATGGCAAATTATTCACAATGGCATACCGAAAGAGCTCCTACTAGTAAAAAAGTTAATTCAATTGAAGAAATAAATTCTTTGAGTGAAAAAGTTGATGCTCTTATGAAGTTGGTTGCTAATAAAAATGCTCCTATTGATCTTAATGATGTGCCTTTGTATACTTTGATTGAGAAAAATAGTGATGACATAGATGTGAATTTTGTTTCGCGGAACAATTTTAATAATAATGCTTATAGAGGTAATTTTAATCCTAGACATTTTCCGGGAGATTCCTCTAATAATTATGGTAATTCCTATGGTAATCCTTCTTATAATAATAATAGGAACACCTCTGATCTTGAGAATAATATTAAAGAATTTATCAATTCTCAAAATAATTTTAATACTACGATTGAAGAAAAGTTGAGTAAGGTTAATGATATTTCTAGAAGCATTGATAGAATTTCTCATGATGTAGAAAATCTCAAGATGAAATTTTTTGTGCCTAAGGTTGAAGAATCATTAAAGCTTTATATGTTTCTATGGATGAAAGTAAGAAAAGAATTGTTGTGCTTAGAGCTAGAAGAGAATTTTTAGAAAAGGTGTTTTCTATTGATTGCTTTCATAAAAATAATGAAGATCTTAAAATTATTGTTGTTTCTTCTATTGATTCTTTGTTTTGTAAAATTAAAATTAATGAGAAAGGTACTGAAGAAAAGTCAACTTTAATTAAAAGGTGTCCCGATAATTCAGAGGTGAAAAACTCATTGAGAAAATTGATAAAAGTGGGTTTGAAGAGGTCAAAACTTTAGCTAGTGTTGTGCCCACTCTTTTGGATTACAAAGACTTTAATTATGATAATTGTTCTTTGATTTATTGTATTTCTTTGTTGCAATCCATGATAAATTTACCCCATGCTTATGAACAAAATAAATCTTTTACTAAACATATTGTTGATGCCATGATGAAAGATTTAGAAGAAAAGTTGGAATTAGAGATCTCAATTCCTAGAAAATGACATGATAAATGGGAACCTACTATCAAAGTCAAGATAAAAAATTGTGAGTGTTTTGCTTTATGTGACTTGGGTGCTAGTGTTTCTACAATTCCGAAATCTTCATGTGATGTGCTTGGTCTTACCGATATTGAAGAATGTTCTTTAAATTTGCACTTGGCGGATTCTACTATTAAAAATCCTATGGTAAGAATTAATGATGTTCTTATTCTTGCAAATAGGAATTATGTGACCATAGATTTTATTGTTCTTGATATTGATTGCAATCCGACTTGTCCAATTATTCTTGGTAGACCGTTTTTACGCACTATCGGTGTCGTGATTGATATGAAAGAAGGCAACATTAAATTTCAATTTCCACTAAGGAAGGGTATGGAACACTTCCCTAGAACAAGAATTAGGCCACCATATCAATCAATCATGAGGGCATCTTATGGATCTAGAAACAAAGATGACAATACTTAGATCTTTGCATTATGCCTAGCTAGGGGCATAAAACGATAGCGCTTGTTGGGAGGCAACCCAATGAATAAAATTTATTTTTGTCTTTTTCTTTCTATTCTTGAGTGTTTGCACAATTATGCTACTTTTATTATTGTGTTTTTCATGTTTTTATTAGTGTTTGTGCCAAGCAAAGCCTTTGGGATCATGTTGGGTGATAGTTGTTTTGATCTTGTTGGAAAACAGAAACTTTTGCGTCTAGTAAAATAATTTTTTAAAATCACAGTAGCGACAAAAAATTCTGAAATTTTACACAAGATTGATATACAAATTGCCCACGTTGTCCAAATGTTTCAGAAATTTTTGAATTACAGAAGTATCAAAAGTTTTCAGATTACTACAGACTGTTCTGTTTCGTTGTGTGCTTATTTTGATTGATCTATGGACTCTTTTGAAGGGTTTGAGCCATAGCAAAGTCGGAATACAGTAGATATAATGCAAAAATAAAATATGAATGGGTTTGCAACATAACTTATAGTAGTGATTTGCTTTCTTATACTAACGGATCTAACAGAGATTTTGTTGAGTTTTGTGTGATTGAAGTTTTCAAGTTTTGGGTGAGATCGTGATGGATGAAGGAATAAGGAGTAAGAAAAGCATGAGCTTGGGGATGCCAATTACATCCCAAGCTATTATCCAAAAGAGGAGCAAGCAACTAAGTTTGGGGATGCCTGAGTGGCATCCTCTCTTTCTTCTAACGACCATCGGTATTTTACTTGGAGCTATATTTTTATTCATCACATAACATGAGTTTTGCTAGGAGTGTCTTGTATGATATGAGTATTTTCTTGTTTTGTTTTTTATTTTGTGTCATGAACCCTTGCTGGACACACCTATTTGAGAGAGACAAAATTATGCTATGACTTGTTAGAATTGCTCTCTATGATTTACTTAAATCTTTTTTAGCTATGGAATTGCTATAGTGCTTCACTTATATATTTTTGAGCACGGTGTGCTTTAGTATTTTTGAAGAAATGCTCTCATGCTTCACTTAGATTTATCTGAGAGTTAGTACAATTTTTAAGAAATTCTCTCTTGCTTCACTTATATTATTTGAGAGAAGAAATTTTTTATGCTCATGTTCCTCACTTAGATTTGTTTGAGCTATCAAAAGCAACATATGAAACTAGTCGGTGTCTCACCGAAGTAGTGAAGTTCAAACCTTTTACACTAGTCGGTGCCTCTGAGTTTTTGATCTGGTTCCACCGAGTTGTGCATAAAGGTATGTGTCATGGAATTGTCACGGCAGATGTCCTAGTGCAAGGACTTAGTTGTGGAGACATTGCGACGTAGTTAGCTTAAAGGGGTTAAATTGGACAAAGGACACAAGGAGTTTATACTGGTTCAGCCCCTTACAGTGAAGGTAAAAGCCTAATCCAGTTTGAGGTGGTATTGCTAGGGTTTCGATTGTCAAGGAGCGAATACGCTCAGCCTGGCTTTCGATCTATTGTTTTCTTCCCCTAAGCCGCTGTCGGGTCGTCCCCTTATATACACGGGTTGACGCCCCACGGCTCACAGAGTCCCGGCCGGCTCATACAAACATGTTCGTCCCGGTGACTTATCTTACATGCCTTACAATACAAGTCACATATACATGGCGATTTACACTTACGGGCCTTAAGCCGCCTTTGGGCTTTGGTCCCTTTAACAAACCTACTACATGAGCCGCCATATTTAACATATTCATGGGCTTGGTTTATGAACCGCCATTAGGATAAGCCGGCCCCTCCTGGGCGGGTCATATCCAATAGTCATATCCCCAACATTAGGCCCCAGGTTGATTTGAACTTTGTTCATGTCAATCTTCAACACTTAGAAAAAATCCTTCTTCATCTTCTTGTGAGATATTGTAACCCGCCATGATGTCATCTCCTAAGATTGTGGTACCCCACCATGACATCACCTGTTATTAATATTATATACGGCCCAAATCTTAATAAATCTTCTCTTTTAATGAACCTTCGAAAATCAAGGCGCTCACACCGTCACATATCCATTTTCTTGTCTCCTCGATTCCTGCGCATGCCACTTATCCTTCCAGCCTTATAAATAGGGCCACAAGTCCTCTTTTCACTCTCCCCCTTTTGCCTTCTCGTCTTCATCTACTTCCTCGCAACACTCCAACGCGGCCGAGCTCCACCGCCGTTGATCTTCATCCACGGCTTCAACTCCGGCCGCTGCATCACCCTGAATGAACCAGAACATCGTGGTGCCCCTTCACTGTTCATTAGCGTCGGTAAGCATCCACGTTTCCTCTTAATAGATCTGCCTTAGGGTTTCCCTGTTCGTCGGCGTTCATCACCATTCCTCCTTCTCTTTCCTAGAGTGCATAGTTTTGATCTGAAAACGACACAAACCTTGCGCGGTAGCAGTTTTAGCACTTGTTTTTTAATATCAGAATATATCCTCATTGCAACACATCTCATCTGGGCATCCTCACTTTTCTGCTGCCGCCACCTTAGGTTTAGATTTTATTTCATTTCTCTGAACCGCTCTAGATCCAATCTTATAGCTCCAATATGTGAAACATGTTTGTCCCCACACTTAGTAAAATTCGCTCTTGTCAGATCTTGAATACCAGTGCTTGTCATGGCGGCTTACATCACCGGCTTATAATTACCCATATATCATTAGGCCCCATTTAAGCCGCCATTTGGAATATATACTGTAGCTTTTTACTTCCGGCTTAATGAATCAACTTAACATGGCAAAAAATTTCTTTCCTTTAGGCTTCTCTCTTCACAATGCCGCCAAAGACAGACACTATTAGGGAATGCAGTAATTTCAAAAAAAATCCTACGCACACGCAAGATCTATCTAGGTGATGCATAGCAATGAGAGGGGAAGAGTGTTGTCCACGTACCCTCATAGACCGTAAGCGGAAGCGTTATGACAACGCGGTTGATGTAGTCGTACGTCTTCACGATCCGACCGATCCTAGTACCGAAGGTACGGCACCTCCGCGATCTGCACACGTTCAGCTCGGTGACGTCCCGCGAACTCTAGATCCAGCTGAGTGTCGAGGGAGAGTTTCGTCAGCACGATGGCGTGATGATGGTGATGATGAAGCTACCGGCGCAGGGCTTCGCCTAAGCACTACAACGATATGACCGAGGTGGATTATGGTGGAGGGGGGCACCGCACACGGCTAAACAATGTCAACTTGTGTGTTCTAGGTTGCCCCTGCCCCCGTATATAAAGGAGCAAGGGGGGAGGCCGGCCGGCCCTTGAGGCGCCCAAGGAGAGGAGGAATCCTCCTCCTAGTAGGAGTAGGATTCATCCCTTCCTAGTCCTACTAGGAGGGGGGAGGAAGGAGTGGGAGGGGGCAAGGAAAAGGGGGGCGCCGCCCCCTTACTAGTCCAATTCAGACTCAAGGGGGAGGGGGCGTGCGGCCTGCCCTGGCCGCCCCTCTCTCTCCACTAAGGCCCATCTAGGCCCATTAGTTCCCCGGGGGGCTTCCAGTAACCCTCCGGCACTCCGGTTTTACCCGAAACCACCCGGAACACTTCCGGTGTCCGAATATAGCTGTCCAATATATCAATCTCTATGTCTCAACCATTTCGAGACTCCTCGCCATGTCCGTGATCACATTCGGGACTCCGAACTACCTTCGGTACATCAAAACACATAAACTCATAATACCGATCGTCACCGAACGTTAAGCGTGCGGACCCTATTGGTTCGAGAACTATGTAGACATGATCGAGACACGTCTCCGGTCAATAACCAATAGAGGAACCTTGATGTTCATATTGGCTCCCACACATTCTACAAAGATCTTTATCGGTCAAACCGCATAACAACATATGTTGTTCCCTTTGTCATTGGTATGTTACTTGCCCAAGATTTGATCGACAGTATCTCAATACCTAGTTCAATCTTGTTACCGGCAAGTCTCTTTACTCGTTCTGTAATGCATCATCCCACAACTAACTCATTAGTCACAATGCTTTCAAGGCTTATAGTGATGTGCATTACCGAGAGGGCCTAGAGATACCTCTTGATACACGGAGTGACAAATCCTAATCTCGATCTATGCCAACTCAACAAACACCATTGGAGACACCTGTAGAGCACCTTTATAATCACTTAGTTATGTTGTGATGTTTGGTAGCACACTAAGTGTTCCTCCGGTATTCGGGAGTTGCATAATCTCATAGTCATATGAACATGTATAAGTCATGAAGAAAGCAATAGCAACAAACTAAACGATCATCGTGCTAAGCTAACGGATGGGTCAAGTCAATCACATCATTCTCTAATGATGTGATCCCGTTTATCGAATGACAACTCTTTGTCCGTGGCTAGGAAACTTAACCATCTTTTGATTAACGAGCTAGTCAGGTAGAGGCATACTAGTGACACTCTGTTTATCTATGTATTCACACATGTACTAAGTTTCCGGTTAATACAATTCTAGCATGAATAATAAACATTTGTCATGATATAAGGAAATATAAATAACAACTTTATTATTGCCTCTAGGGAATATTTCCTTCAGTCACTTCATGCAATTGGGTTAAGTCCATTGTTACTGAAGACACTCTCAAAGATTTTGTCAAAATCGGCTATTTACCAGCAAAAAATGACATGCATTGGTGCGCCCCCAATCCAAGCGAAGAAAGACCTCAACCAAAGGGTGATGAGGTCATTGTTTTCACTAACCACATGAACCGGGGCTTCTCACCGCCCGGCTCTAAATTTTTCCGAGATGTTCTGCACTTCTTTCAACTCCATCCGCAAGACATCGGACCCAATTCCGTGTCAAACATCTGCAACTTTCAAGTCTTCTGCAAAGTATACCTTCAAGAGGAGCCCAGTGTTGAACTTTTCAGAGAATATTTTTATTTGAACCGCCAAAATGAGTTCACGAACGGACCCAGTTTGGAACTTGGCGCAATCTCAATTCAACAAAGAAGAGATGCTATCTTCCCCTACGCTTACTTGCCGAGTCATCCCAAGGATTGGAACCAGACATGGTTTTACTGCAAAGATACCTCTCCGGCTGACGAGAATCCATTGCCGGGTTATCGTGTCAAGCGCCTGGACCCAAAGCATCATCTTCCTGAAAAGCTTACCACTGTCGAACGTGCAAAGCTTGCTCCCATGATTGCAAAGGTTAAAGCTCTGCTGGGAAATGGGATAACTGGCATTGATTTGGTTCGGTGCTGGGTTTCTTGGCAAACCATACCCTTGAGCCGCCGGCCCGGCTTAATGTGTACTTACACTGGTGGTATAAAGGATCCGCTGCGCCACAGCTCTATGCGCTTACCTGACGAGACAATCAACGAAATGACCAAGTCCCTTCTAAATGAAGATCCGGAAGATTGCAACAAAGTGGGTCTGAACCCTTTCTGCAAACTTAACCCGCCACCGGATGTGAGTCTCCAATTTACTTACTTTTACCTCATCATTTAAATGCTTTATTAACTCAACTTTGATGAATTTTCACAGGTTGACTCTGATTTTTGGAAAAAGAAATACGACCATGAAGCTGCCAAGAAGGCCAGGGCTGCCAAGAAAGCCGCCAAGAAAACCACTAAGAAAAATAAGAATAAATCAAGTGCCTCCAGCATGTTTGAACGGGATGACAGCTCTGAGTTGGAGGTAGCCCTTGACTCCTTTGGCTCCTTTTTCAATTACCTTATTGACATTGATTATGCTCAGGATGACACGGGGGCCAGCCAAGCAGCTGAAGAAGAGGTAACTATTATTTCGTCTGACTCAGGGCCTTTGCCAAGACAGAAAATTCGACGAGTAACCCAGAAAGTAAGCTTTTCGCACCCCTTAGCTCATTTGGATCCTCACCTTTTTTTGAAGCAATAGCAGCATGAGAGTCGGCAACAAACTCAGACCAACGGAGGTGAAGAGTTATCGTCCGGCTTATCAAATACTCCAGCTCCACAAAAACGGCAAAATGAGGTCTTTCCAAACTTAACTCTTTTTACCCCCTGGCGGTTCTCATTCATCGGCCACTTACTCCTTTCGATTCAAACTATCAGGAGGTTTCTCACTCTTCCTACGGCGATTCATCTCAAACCCAGCTACTGGCTTTCAAGACTGCCCCTGGGTAACATCACTTTTCCTGCTCTATCTCCTCATGCTCTTATACTTGTACTGATCTCTCATAAACCGTGCAGTGGAAAAGCAAAGCCTAACAAGAAGGCAAAGGTGACCAAGCCGGTTGAAGACCCTAAAGTCCCTGAACCAGAGCAGCAAGTCCTAGCATCAGACGTTTTTGAAAGACGACCAGAAGAACCTGCCCATGAAGCCCCACCAGAGATTCCTGACCCTTCCAGTGACCATTCGGTACTCAATCATTTGAATACTGAACCATCAAGCCCACTTAAACCGTCGGAGACACATGCCGATGATGTTATGATCACTGACACTGGTTTTAGAGAACCGGGAAATCCAACTATCTTGGCCAAACACTCAGCTAAACAGGAGTTCATTGAAAAACGGAAAGTGAGATTTGACGTTACCCACTATTATCAATTGAGCAGTAGTGAAGTACTCTCTGGCTATCTTAACCAAGTGCATACCAGCCGCGATCTTGAAATCGATATGGTGAAGCAGATGGATAAAAAATATGAGGTATGAATTCCGGCTTAAGTACAATATGCATATCCTGTTAGCCCCCCAAGTCTACTATGTATAATAGAATTGAATATGTTGTAGACTTTAGAATAGCAATGAGTATAAAGCATCTTTGAGAAAAAAGTCATCTTTCACTTAAGTCGGGTTTTAATGATCAACATTGCCTCTGTAGCCCCCAAGGGCCGGTTTAATCAGCATGAATGAACTGGTACTCATTATTGTTTAAAGATTAGAACTTACTCATGTAGCCCCCATGAACTGGCTGTGGTTATCTGTAGCACTGACAGATCATCATAGAGTAGTAATGAAAAATGAGCAAATATGCATTAGCCCCCAAGTGCTAAGTATTGTTGCTTGCAAAGTGCTTGGGACTTAGTCGGATAAGCCGTTGTAGGAAGAACTCTTCAGTAGGCATTAGCCCCCAAGTGCCAAGTGTTGTTGCTTGCAAAATACTTGGGACTTACATTCCTATAACCCGGATATAAATGTGCTTGTAACTCTGTGTTTTTACAGGACGCCACTACTGAACTTCAATCACAATTGGCTAATGCAAAGACCTGGCTGGAGAATCAAGAATTTGAAACCCGGAAAGCGGATTCAAAATTCCAATTTAGCATGGCTGAAACAGAAAAACTGAAAACCAGTTTTGAGGTTGAAAGAAATGCCTGGGCTGAGGAAAAGACTCCTTTGACGCAGTGAGCTGAGAAAGCTGAAGTGGCTCTTCAAGAGGTGACCACTGAGCTTACCAGTTTAAAGCATCGTGTATCCCAGATGGTTTCTGCTATCTTTGCTGAGTCGCCTTACCAGCATTCAACTTGAATCTCTTCGTTTGATATTATAAATCGCCACTAAGTGTTCCACAATTTTTATATAGGTCCAAGGAGCATAAATCTTAGTCAAGTTATGCTGGTGAAGCTGAAAGCCGTATATACACTTGTTGAACAGCTGTATACTGGAGCTCAACGCACGCTAGCCACAATTTCACCAACAAATCAAGGACCCAATCTATTGAGCGATGTCTTGAAAAATTGTCAATTCTGCCTGCAAGGATTCATCAAACGGTCATGTGCAAGAGCTAGTGCCGTGACGGCCTTGAGTCGTGCTAAGGCATGGGTACCAGAGCTAGACCCAGATGAAGTAGCTACTGGGTATCCAAGTTTGAAGGAAGATGGTACTGCTTTTTATCAAAAGGACTTCGTTGCCTGCATGAAGGAAATACGTCCTGTGGCGACTCTGATTGCTGATGAGACAAATCTATCCAAGTATCAACCGGCTTATGATGCAGAGAATCAAAAGAAACCCACGCTGGCTTATAAAGTGATGGATCTGATTCCTCCAATTCGTAAGAATACTTTCGCCCCTGAAGTTGACCCGTCGAGTCTTATTGATGATGAAGCTGAATTCCATGCCTTACATGGCATTGATTGGTCATCACCAAACTTCCAGACGGCGAAGGAGGACGAAGAACCGGAAAAGGATGATCCAGAAGCTTCAACTTGCCAAGACCAAGTAGATTGATCCGCCGGGCGGTTCAAATACTTGAACTTTTGAAAAAACACTTGATCTTTTTGGCTCACTAAGTCATGTAATAGGCTAGTAAAACTTTGATCTGTCGTGCCATCGTGCATGTTTTTGCTTTGCACCATACCGTTTTATTCGCCATTTGAAGAGCATATCACTTTATACTTATGATAACGTCAATTTGTGCAGATGAGATTTTATCATGACCCTGCACACAAGTAAATCACAATTGCCCTGGCGGTTTACCGTGGGCGGGTCATAATACCCAAATTAAACCGCTAGGGACAAATAGTCCATAACCAGGGCTGGGATGATCACAATTTTTATATAATATCATACATGTGGTATTTATATAAACTGCTAGCTTACCAGCTCCATGCAGTTAAAGCTTTTAGAGCCATACCTCTCAGCATAAGATTATTATTCTCTGGCGACTTAGAATCTGCCATCTTGGCGGGTTGCAAAGACCCGAAGATGCTTCAAATATGAGACATAAATAGGGCAGTTTGGCCCGATTTGTAAAAACCATATGTCAAGAGAAAAGAGATTATATAAAACCAAAAATAAGAAAATCAAAAAATCCGAGGCTTTTGCAGGCCGCCGAGCCAAAGTTTCTTCTTCAATGAAACTAGCCTGGTGGCCACTGGAACGTCCACGCTTTCTGTGAGCCGGCTCTCACATGACCCAATCGACATTTGAACCCAGATAAGTGTAGGTCTTATTAAAAGATAGACTTATCAGGAGTACGCGGGGTCGGAGTAGCATCGTACATCATAGGTCGATTTATCCAAGTCTCAAAGAAGGCGTCGTATGAGCTTGGATCTATCCTGACTATCTGTAAGCCATGCTATCGCATGACAACCTAGTGTTTTAACCTTAACAAGCTCATGATCTTTGGTGAATACACCATAAAAGATTGATTGTTAAGAGTTCGGCAGGTCAATCAGGATTACCTAATGAAGAAGCAGGTGGTATACAGGTAAGATGACCCGAAAAGGTTATGTCCTCTTTGGTGAATACACCTATGTTTGAACAAGATAACCTGGTCAAGAGGGTAGTAATGCTATGTTCTCTTTGGTGAATACACCTATGTTTGAACAGGAAGCCCCCAAGTGACATATGAGTTGTGTTCGTCGGGGACCTATGTTTGAGATGTGTTATGCATCCAACTCTCTGTGGTCCCTGTAATTTGGGCGTCAAGCCTCTTAAGTGAACATGTAAGACGATGATAAAGACTCAGCTTCGAAGAAGTGAAATGATAGAGGCCCTGAATTATCAGGGATGCCGGCTTTATTATACTGTTTATAATATATACATCATCAAACTATGTAAATCAGGAGAGCCGGTGGCTCAAGTATAGTAGGGCCGAAGATGAGTAATATTCCACGACCGACGAGTCTCTTCCTCCGATGTGCATGAGTCCTTGTGGTCTCGAACGTCAATAAGATAGTATGACCCATTATGCAGATTCTTGCTGACCACAAAAGGTCCTTCCCAAGGTGGGGATAATTTATGCATATCAGTTTGATCCTGGATAAGCCGGAGCACCAAGTCGCCTTCTTGAAAGGTTCTAGTTTTGACCCGGCAGCTGTGATAATGACATAGATCTTGTTGATAAATCGCTGAACGAGCCGCCATGAGATCACGCTCCTCATCTAACAAGTCGAGTGCATTCTGACGTGCTATTTCATTATCAGCTTCAACATGAGCCATCTCTGCTCCATAAACCATGAAGAAAGGTGTGTAACCCGTAGATCTGTTGGGGGTTGTATTGATACTCCATAACACTGAAGGTAACTCCTCTACCCAACAGCCCGGCGTTCTTTGCAAAGCAGCCATAAGCCGGGGCTTGATGCCTCATCGAATCTCTTGATTAGCTCGTTCCACTTGACCATTAGACTGGGGGTGAGCCATGGAGGAAACATCAAGTCGAATATGCTCTCGTTGACAAAATTCTTTCATAGCACCCTTAGACAGATTTGTGCCATTATCCGTTATAATGGTGTGGGGAAAGCCAAAATGGAAGATCACCTTCTTGATAAATTGAACCGTCATTGCTGCATCACACTTGCTAACTGGCTCTGCTTCAACCCACTTAGTAAACTTATCAACTTCCACCAAAAGGTGGGTTTTCTTATCTTTGGACCTCTTGAAAGGCTTGGCCATATCAAGCCCCCAGGTCGCAAACGGCCAAGTAATTGGAATCATCCTCAACTCTTGAGCCGAAACATGAGCTCGTCGTGCAAACTTCTAACAACCGTCACATCTGTTGACCAAATCCTCAGCATCAGCATGAGTCGTCAACCAATAAAACCCATGACGAAAGGCCTTGGCTACGAGAGATTTAGAGCCGGCATGACGACCACAATCTCCTTCGTGAATCTCTTGCAGAATCTCACAGCCTTCTTCCGGAGAGACGCAATGTTGAAACGCCCTTGTGACACTGCGATGGTGCAACTCCCCATTGACAATCGTCATTGACATAGATCATCGGGTTACCTGCCTGGCCAAAATCTCATCCTCAGGCAACTCGCCCCGGGTCATGTAAGCCAAATACGGAACTATCCAATCAGGAACGGCATGAAGAGCCTCCACCAATTGTGCTTCCGGGTCAGGAACAGCAAGATCCTCCTGTGTAGGCAATTTGACAGAAGGGTTAAGCAGAATATTCACGAAAGTGTTAGGTGGCATCGGCTTACACTGAGACCCTAACCGTCTTAAAGTGTCAGCCGCCTCATTCTTCCTGCGATCAATATGCTCAACTTGGTAACCCTTGAAGTCACCCACAATGGCATCAACCTCTTGACGATAAGCCGCCATGAGTGGATCCTTAGAATCCCAAGTGCCGGAAACTTGCTGAGCTACCAGATCTGAGTCGTCGAAACACCTCACCTGGCTTAAGTTCATCTCCTTAGCCATCTGAAGACAGTGGAGCAAGGCCTCATACTTAGCTGCATTGTTAGTACAAGGGAACATTAACAGGAGAACATAAGAAAATTTATCACCTCTTGGGGAAGTCAAGACAACTCCAGCCCCTGAGCCTTCCAACTACCTGGATCCATCAAAGTGAATAGTCCACTATGTGTTATCCCACTTTTCCTCAGGCATCTGCAACTCTGTTCAATCATTAATAAAATCCACGAGTGCTTATGACTTGATGGCCGTATGAGGCACATACTTTAAACCATGAGGTCCAAGCTCAATGGCCCACTTGGCTACCCGACCTATGGCTTCTCTATTTTGGATGATATCCCCCAAAGGAGCAGAATTAACCATAGTAATGGGATGACCCAGAAAATATTGCTTGAGCTTTCGACTTGCCATGAAAACCCCATACACAAGCTTCTGCCAATGCGGATATCTCTGCTTGGACTCAATAAGTACCTCACTGATGTAGTAAACCAGCCGTTGAACCGGATACTCCTTGCCTGCCTCTTTCCTTTCCACCACAATGGCCACACTAACAGCCCGGCCATTGGCAGCCACATATAAAAACAAAGGCTCCTTATCAATAGGGGCAGCAAGAACCGGCGGCTCAGCCAGTTGCTTCTTAAGCGCCTCAAATGCCTCATCGGCAGCATTACTCCAAACGAAATTATCTGTCTTCTTCATCATCTGGTACAGAGGGATAGCCTTTTCTCCTAGGAGGCTTATGAACCGGCTCAAGGCCGTTATCCGACCCGCCAAGCGTTGGACGTCATTAATACACTTTGGCTTAGCCAGGTAAGTAATGGCCTTGATCTTCTCAGGGTTAGCTTCAATACCTCGGTCTGAAACCAAAAAACCCAAAAGCTTACCCGTCGGTACACCAAGAACACACTTGGTCGGGTTAAGCATCATTTTATAGACCCGGAGATTGTCAAATGTCTCCTTCAAATCGTCAATCGGGGTCGCTTTCTTCTGGATTTCACCACAGTGTCATATACATAAGCATGAACATTACACCCCATCTGACTGTGAAGGAAATTTTGCACACACCGCTGGTAAGTCGCCTGGGAACTCTTGAGCCCAAAAGGCATGGACACATAGCAGAAGGCTCCAAACGGAGTAATGAAAGTTGTCTTCTCCTGATCCTTCACTGCCATCTTGATCTGATGATAACCAGAATAAGCATCCAAAAAACTCAAACGCTCACAACCCGTCGTAGCATCAATGATTTGATCAATACGAGGGAGAGCAAACAGATCAGCCGGACAAGCCTTGTTTAAGTCCGTGTAATCCACACACATTCGCCAAGTGCCATTCTTCTTAAGCACCAACACTGGGTTAGCTAACCACTCAGGATGAAAAACTTCAATGATAAACCCGGCCGCCAAGAGTCGGGCCACTTCTTCACCAATGGCCTTCCGCCTCTCCTCATTAAAATGACGAAGGAATTGCTTCACCGGCTTAAACTTCAGATCAATATTAAGAGTGTGCTCAACAAGTTCCCTCGGTACACCTGGCATGTCTGAAGGCTTCCATGCAAAGATGACCCGGTTCTCACGGATGAACTCGATGAGCGCGCTTTCCTATTTCGGATGTAGATTAGCACTGATGCTGAACTGCTTAGATGAGTCGCCAGTAACAAAATCAACCATTTTAGTGTCATCTACCGACTTAAACTTTAGCAAAGGATCATGCTTTGTCGTTGGATTTTTCAAGGACGTCATGTCCGTCGGGTCAACATTATCCTTGTAAAACTTCAGCTCCTCCGTTGCATGAATAGACTCAGCATAAGCAGCATCGCCTTCTTCGCACTCTGAGGCCACCTTGCGACTCCCATGCACTATAATGGTGCCCTTGTAACCTGGCATCTTAAGCTGCAAGTAAACATAACAAGGCCTCGCCATGAATTTAGCATAAGCCGGCCGCCGAACAGAGCATGATAAGGGCTCTTGATTTTAACCACTTCGAAGGTTAGGGTCTCAGATCTGGAATCATGCTCATCTCCAAAAACAACCTCCAAAGATATCTTACCCACTGGATATGCCGACTTACACGGCACCACACTATGAAAAACGGTGTTTGATGACTTAAGATTTTTGTCGGTCAGTCCCATGCGACGGAAGGTTTCATAGTAAAGTATATTAATGTTGCTACCTCCATCCATGAGCACCTTATTAAATTTATAACCCCCAACCTGAGGCGCCACCACTAGAGCCAGGTGACCCGGATTGTCAACCCGAGGCGGGTGATCCTCATGACTCCATACAATAGGCTACTCCGACCATCACAAGTAATGCGGCACCGCTGGCTCAATAGCATTCATTGCCCTCTTATGAAGCTTCTGATCCCACTTACACAAGCTAGTGGTGAAGACGTGGTACTGTCCACTATTCAATTGCTTCGGGTTGCTCTGATAACCAGACTATTGATGCTGCTGATTCCCCTGATTATTATGCTGGTTGTAACCACCCTGATTGCTTTGGCCATGAAACCCGAAATTTGAGCCGCCGCCTCCATGACCCGGACCATGAGGGGCAGACCCTGAACCACCATTCGGACCATGGTTGTGTTGGAAAGACTCCCTAAATTGTCTCATAATGTTGCAATCCTTTCACAGATGGGTAGACGGCTTCTCATGAGTTCCTTGCTTCGGACATGGCTGATTCATTATCGCTTCAAGGTCAAATTTTGTCCCCTAAGCCTGCCTCCCCTTATGACGCTGGTTATAATTCTGTGCGCCGGTGTTAGCCACAAAATCATCAGCTTTGCGCTTACCGTTACCGCCCTGATTGGTCGGGTTGTGTTGTTGTCCCCTCATACCGCTACTCTTCTTTCCCTTTCCCGATCATTCGTCCTTAGAGTCGGGGTCCTTGGTACTATCAGAGTCGACATACTTGACAAGAGCCGCCATGAGCTCACCCATGTCATTGCAATGACGTTTAAGCTGCCCAAGCTTCTGCTTGAGTGGAAGGAAACAACAATTTTTCTCCAACATTAAAACCGCTGAGCCGACGTTGATATTATCTGAAGAATGTATGATAGTCGAGACCCGGCGCACCCAGCTGGTCGTCGGTTCACCCTCGGCTTGAACACAAGAAACCAAATCCACGATTGACATAGGCTGCTTGCACGTATCTTTGAAGTTTTGGATAAACCGGGCCTTCAGCTCTGCCCACGACCTAATGGAGTTGGCAGGTAGCCCTTTCAACCAAGTACGAGCCGTCCCTTCTAGCATCATGGTGAAATACTTAGCATATGCAGCCTCACTAACATCCAGCATCTCCATAGCCATCTCATAACTTTCCACCCCAGCCTCAGGGGGCTGATCTGCTGTGTAATTAGGCACCTTACGAGGGCCCTTGAAGTCCTTGGGCAAACGCTCATTTCGCAGAGCCACCGTTAAACACTGCACACCCCAAGCTCTAGAAGCTGCCTCCACTGAAGTTGTCGAATAAACCAGCGCATGTTGATGAGCCGCCAGTCGAGCCGCCAGCTCGGGCTCCCGACGCGCTCTGCCCTGGTCCACCAAATTTTGTGCCTCGGCACCATTGCGCACCGGGTCATGCCCACGAGGTTGGTTATGGCGCTGCTCAGTACTCGAAACTGCTGGCGAGTCAATGTGCCTACTGTAGCTCCGGCTTGGACGAGGGGTCGAATGAATCTGGTCATGATTATAATAATAAGCCTGCTGTTGTACTAGTGTTGTTTGAAGAAGTTTCCTGGCCCTTCGGGTTTCAACCGCCGTCGGAGTCTCGCCCTCGACTGGCAGAGCCGCCAATCGCGTAGCTGCAGCAATCATATTGTCCAAAGGGTTGGAATAATGACCCGACAGCATTACCATATGCTGAGGCAGGGTGTTATTCACATGCGGAGAGCCTGTCACACGCGGCTGAACCGGCACTCCACCCCCTGGTGCTTCAGCCATCTGGTTTATCATCGGAGGGTTACTGGTCCCTGCTCCAGACGTGTTGAAGAGGTTACTCGACTCATAAACCAAAGGCAGACGACTCCGGTGCTTTCTTCTCAAAACTTCGTTTGAAGCGTACAGATCCACCATGAGCCGGTATGAATCCGCTTGAATCTGTTGTGCTTGGACGTTTAAAACGGCCCGCTCTACGGTCATCCTAGCGTTTTCTGCCGCCAGCTCTACCTTGTCTTGCGCTATCTCATCACGCAGCTTAGCCACATCCACCTTATGTTGTTCCTGGTTGTTCAGGTTTACCTCCACCTCCATCAGAGTTGCCAGAGCCTCCAACAAATCTGTTAAAACTTGAGCCGGCGGGTGTGCTGATCCACCAGTACCCGCTGCCATTGCCGCCGCTGCACTGGAAGTCATAGTCGCGGTGGCTGTCAAACCAAGAACTGGCTGGGTGCCAGCCATGAAGATAGCCACCCTATTCGGCGGCTCATAGGGGTCCGGAATACTGTCACCATTGGAACAGCCCCCAAACCGTCCGTCTTGTAGTTGATACATGGAGACGGTCTCGCCTGTGGATGACTCACCATTGGAGTAGATGGTCGTCTCATCGCTGAACATTGAGCCTTCCAATTCATCCCCATGGATAAATCCAACAAAGGCATGCTTCACGGCGGGTTGAACCCGGGCGGGTCGTGCACACTGAGCCGTCTCAATGATGTCGGTGCAGATGTCCGGCTCAAGGCCCGATTCGCCGATCTTGCCGATGAAGACGTGGATTCCGCCAAAGGGGACCTGGTACACGTACTCAAATGAGCCGGCCTCGGGGCCCCAGCCTGCGTTGTCGATGTAGAGCTTGCCATGACGACTTTTGGTCATCCGGCCCATAGCGTACCCCTTGATCCCTTCAAAGATGTCCTTCAAGAACTCAAACCCACCATGTGCAGGCCCCACAGTGGGCGCCAACTATCGTGGGATTTTCACGGGATATGTCCTAGTGCAAGTTCTTAGTTGTGGAGCCATTGCAACGTAGTTAGCTGATACGTCTCCAACGTATCTATAATTTTTGATTGCTCCATGCTATTAAATTATCTATTTTGGATGTTAATGTGCTTTATTTTACACTTTTATATCATTTTTGGGACTAACCTACTAATCGAAGGCCTAGCCCAAATTGCTGTTTTTTTGCCTATTTTAGGGTTTCGAAGAAAAGGAATATCAAACGGAGTCCAAATGGAATGAAACCTTCGGGAATGTGATTTTCTCAACAAACGTGATCCAGGAGACTTGGAGTGGGTGTCAAGAAACAAAGGAGGCAGCCACGAGGCAGGGGGTGCGCCCTCCACCCTCGTGGGCCCTCTGTTGCTCTACCGACGTACTTCTTCCTCCTATATATATCCACGTACCCCCCCCCCCCAAACATCCAGGAGCACCACGAAAACCTAATTCCACCGCCGCAACCTTCTGTACCCGAGAGATCCCATCTTGGGGCCTTTTCGGAGCTCCATCGGAGGGGGCATCGATGATGGAGGGCCTCTACATCAACTCCATGGCCTCTCCGGTGATGTGTGGGTAGTTTACTTCAGACCTACGGGTCCATAGTTATTAGCTAGATGGCTTCTTCTCTCTCTTTGGATCTCAATACAAAGTTCTCATCGATCTTCTTGGAGATCTATTCGATGTAATCTTCTTTTGCGGTGTGTTTGTCGAGATCCGATGAATTGTGGGTTTATGATCCAGATTATCTATGAACAATATTTGATTCTCCTCTGAATTCTTTTATGTATGATTGGTTTATCTTTGCAAGCCTCTTCCAATTATCAGTTTGGTTTGGCCTACTAGATTGATCTTTCTTGCAATGGGAGAAGTGCTTAGCTTTGGGTTCAATCTTGCGGTGTTCGATCCCAGTGACAGAAATGGAACCGACACGTATTGTATTGTTGCCATCGAGGATAAAAAGATGCTGTTGATATCATATTGCATGAGTTTATCCCTCTACATCATGTCATCTTACTTAAAGCATTAATCTGTTCTCTTCAACTTAATACTCTAGATGCATGCTGGATAGCGGTCGATGTATGGAGTAATAGTAGTAGATGCAGAATTGTTTCGGTCTACTTGTCGCGGACATGATGCCTATATACATGATCATACCTAGATATTCTCATAACTATGCTCAATTCTATCAATTGCTCGATAGTAATTCATTTACCCACCGTAATACTTATGCTCTTGAGAGAAGCCACTAGTGAAACCTATGGCCCCCCAGGTCTATCTTCCATCATATTAATCTTCCAATACTTAGTTATTTCTATTGCCATTTATTTTACTTGCATCTTTTATTTCTCTTTATCATAAAAATACCAAAAATATTATCTTATCATATCTATCAGATCTCACTCTCATAAGTGACCATGAAGGGATTGACAACCCCTTTATCGCGTTGGTTGCGAGGTTGTTATTTGTTTGTGTAGGTGTGTGGGACTTGAGCGTGATCTCCTACAGGATTGATACCTTGGTTCTCAAAAACTGAGGGAAATACTTACACTACTTTACTGCATCACCCTTTCCTCTTCAAGGGAAAACCAACGCAGTGCTCAAGAGGTAGCAAGAAGGATTTCTAGCGCTGTTGCCGGGGAGATTCGCGCCAAGTCAAGTCAAGCACAAGTCAAGACATACCAAGTACCCATCACAAACTCTTATCCCTCGCATTACATTATTTCCCATTTGCCTCTTGTTTTCCTCTCCCCCACTTCACCCTTGCCGTTTTATTCTCCCTCTTTTCCTCTCTCCCTCTCTTTTCCGTTCGTCGCTTTCTTGCTTGCCTTGTCATTATGGCTAGTCCTTTATCTACTCCTTTGTCTCCTAGGAATGAAGTTCTTAATTTTAAACAAAGGGAGGGAGAAAATCTAAAAGATGCTTGGTACAGAATTTGCAATGCGCAAAATAGATCTACTAGGAAGCAATCTACTTCTGTTCTTCTTCGCAATTTTTATGTAGGAATCACTCCTTGGAATAGATATATCCTTGGTACCATTACCGGAGGAAATTTCTTGGGTAGCCATACTTTTGATTCTTATAATGCTATGATAGATTTGTTTGGCCCACCACCTCTTTTGGTTAATGAAACCATTTTAACTTTGGAACATGTGATGTAACGGCTTGAAATTAATTGCCACCATGGAGTTGATTGAAAATTTGGATAGAAATATCCATAAGCAAATTACCCAATATGGATCGAAGGTAGGAGTTGCTCTTAAAAGTTTTAAAGAAAAGGGACCTATGGTTAATGAGAAGATAGATCAAGATTCCGCTAGAATTGACAAAATTGAGGATATCATTACCAATCTTGGGTCTGCCTTTTCTTCCATGAAAAACACTCCTCCTAATGCTAAGATTTCTAAATTGATGTATGTTCATAAAAATAAGGGTGAAACTTCTAGTAAGGAAAATGCAGACCTCAAATCCATAAGTGTTCACCCCAATTTTCTCGCTATCCTTAAGGAACCTTTTGCTACAAATGATTTTCTTGATTTCGGGCCTAGGAGTTTGATAATTAATAAAAATAAAGAAACTCCTAAAAGTTATAGGTGTCTTATTGAAGAATTACCTACCAAAGAGGGCAACACCTAGATATATCCTTGCTTTTATGCCTAGCTAGGGGCGTTAAACGATAGCGCTTGTTGGGAGGCTACCCAATTTTATTTTGTATTCCTTGATTTTTGCTCATGTTTAGTAATAAATAATTTATCTAGCCTCTGTTTTGGTTGTGTTTTTGTGTTTAATTAGTGTTTGTGCCAAGTAGAACCGTTGGGAAGACTTGGGGAAAGTCTTTTTGATCTTGCTGTAAAAAACAGAAACGTTAGCGCTCACGAGAATTGCTGCCATTTTTATTTGGAGAGTGCTATTTAGTTAATTATTTTTTCATATTATTAATAGATAAATTCCTCACGTCCAGCAATTTATTTTAGAATTTTTCGGGTTCTAGAAGTTTGCGTTAGCTACAGATTACTACAGGCTGTTCTGTTTTTGACAGATTCTGTTTTTCGTGTGTTGTTTGCTTATTTTGATGAATCTATGGCTAGTAAAAGAGTTTATAAACCATAGAGAAGTTGGAATGCAGTAGGTTTAACACCAATATAAATAAAGAATGAGTTCATTACAGTACCTTGAAGTGATGATTTACCTTCTTATACTAACGGAGCTTACGAGTTTTCTGTTAAGTTTTGTGTTGTGAAGTTTTCAAGTTTTGGGTAAAGATTTGATGTATTATGGAACAAGGAGTGGCAAGAGCCTAAGATTGGGGATGCCCATGGCACCCCAAGGTAAAACTCAAGGACACCAAAAAGCCTAAGCTTGCGGATGCCCCGGAAGGCATCCCCTCTTTCGTCTTCGTCTATCGGTAACTTTACTTGGAGCTATATTTTTATTCACCACATGATATGTGTTTTGCTTGGAGCGTCTTGTATGATTTGAGTCTTTGATTTTTAGTTTACCACAATCATCCTTTCTGTACACACCTTTTGAGAGAGACTCACATGATTGGGAATTTATTAGAATACTCTATGTGCTTCACTTATATCTTTTGAGCTATATAGTTTCTGCTCTAGTGTTTCACTTATAACCTTTAGAGCACGGTGGTGGTTATATTTTATAGAAATAATTGTTCTCTGATGCTTCACTTATATTATTTTGAGAGTCCTTTAGAACAACATGGCAATAATAAAAACTTTCATATAAGTGCATTGAATACTAAGAGAAGTTTGATACTTGATGATTGTTTTGAGATATGGAGATGGTGATATTAGAGTCATGCTAGTTGAGTAGTTGTGAATTTAACAAATACTTGTGTTAAAGTTTGTGATTCCTATAGCATGCACGTATGGTGAACCGTTATGTGATGAAGTCGGAGCATGATTTATTTATTGATTGTCTTCCTTATGAGTGGCGATCGGGGACGAGCGATGGTCTTTTCCTACCAATCTATCCCCCTAGGAGCATGCGCGTAATACTTTTCTTTGATAACTTGTAGATTTTTACAATAAGTATGTGAGTTCTTTATGACTAATGTTGAGTCCATGGATTATACGCACTCTCACCCTTCCACCATTGCTAGCCTCTCTAGTATTGCGCAACTTTCGCCGGTACCATAAACCCACCATATACCTTCCTCAAAACAGCCACCATACCTACCTATCATGGCATTTCCATAGCCATTCTGAGATATATTGTCATGCAACTTTCCATCGTTCTGTTACTATGACACGCTTCACCATTGTCATATTGCTTGCATGATCATGTAGTTGATATCGTATTTGTGGCAAAGCCACCGTTCATAATTCTTCATACATGTCACTCATGCATCATTGCACATCCCAGTACACTGCCGGAGGCATACACATAGAGTCATATCTTGTTCTAAGTATCGAGTTGTAAGTAAATAAAGTGTGATGATCATAATTATTAGAGCATTGTCCCAGTGAGGAAAGGGTGATGGAGACTATGATTCCCCCACAAGTCGGGATGAGACTACGGACGAAAAATAAATAAATAAAAGGGAAAAAAAGAGAAAGAAGGCCCAAAGAAAAAAAATGAGAGAAAAAGAGAGAAGGGACAATTTTACTATCCTTTTTCCACACTTGTGCTTCAAAGTATCACCATGATCTTCATGATAGAGAGTCTCCTATGATATCGCTTTCATATACTAGTGGGAATTTTTCATTATAGAACTTGGCTTGTATATTCCAATGATGGGTTTCCTCAAAATGCCCTAGGTCTTCGTGAGCAAGCGAGTTGGATGCACACCCACTTAGTTTCTTTTGTTGAGCTTTCATACACTTATAGCTCTAGTGCATCCGTTGCATGGCAATCCCTACTCACTCACATCGATATCTATTGATGGGCATGTCCATAGCCCGTTGATACGCCTAGTTGATGTGAGACTATCTTCTCCCTTTTTGTCTTCTCCACAACCACCATTCTATTCCACCATAGTGCTATATCCATGGCTCACGCTCATATATTGCGTGAAGATTGAAAAAGTTTGAGAACATCAAAAGTACGAAACAACTGCTTGGCTTGTCATCGGGGTTGTGCATGATTTAAATATTTTGTGTGGTGAAGATAGAGCATAGCCAGACCATATGATTTTGTAGGGATAACTATCTTTGGCCATGTTATTTTGAGAAGACATGATTGCTTAGTTAGTATGCTTTAAGTATTATTATTTGTATGTCCATATTAAACTTTTATCTTGAATCTTATGGATCTGAACATTCATGCCACAAGAAAGAAAAATTACATTGAGAAATATGTTAGAAAGCATTCCACATCAAAAATTCTTCTTTTATCATTTACCTACTTGAGGACGAGCAGGAATTAAGCTTGGGGACGCTTGATACGTCTCCAACGTATCTATAATTTTTGATTGCTCCATGCTATTATATTATCTATTTTGGATGTTAATGGGCTTTATTTTACACTTCTATATCATTTTTGGGACAAACCTACTAATCGGAGGCCCAGCCCAAATTGATGTTTTTTGCCTATTTTAGGGTTTTGAAGAAAAGGAATATCAAACGGAGTCCAAAAGGAATGAAACCTTCGGGAACATGATATTCTCAACAAACGTGGTCCAGGAGACTTGGAGTGGGCGTCAAGAAACAAAGGAGGCAGCCACGAGGTAGGGGGCGCGCCAACCCCCTGGGCGCGCCCTCCACCCTCGTGGGCCCTCCGTTGCTCCACCGACGTACTTCTTCCTCCTATATATATCCACGTACCCCCCAAACATCCATGAGCACCATGAAAACCTAATTCCACCGCTGCAACCTTCTGTACCCGAGAGATCCCATCTTGGGGCCTTTTCCGGAGCTCCACCGGAGGGGGCATCGATCACGGAGGGCCTCTACATCAACTCCATGGCCTCTCCGGTGATGTGTGAGTAGTTTACTTCAGACCTACTGGTCCATAGTTATTAGCTAGATGGCTTCTTCTCTCTCTTTGGATCTCAATACAAAGTTCTCCTTGATCTTCTTAGAGATCTATTCGATGTAATCTTCTTTTACGGTGTGTTTGTCGAGATCCGATGAATTGTGGGTTTATGATCTAGATTATCTATGAACAATATTTGATTCTCCTCTGAATTCTTTTATGTATGATTGGTTTATCTTTGCAAGCCTCTTCGAATTATCAGTTTGGTTTGGCCTACTAGATTGATCTTTCTTGCAATGGGAGAAGTGCTTAGCTTTGGGTTCAATCTTGCGGTGTTCGATCCGAGTGACAGAAAGGGAACCGACACGTATTGTATTGTTGCCATTGAGGATAAAAAGATGGGGTTTATATCGTATTGCATGAGTTTATCCCTCTACATCATGTCATCTTACTTAAAGCATTACTCTGTTCTCTTGAACTTAATACTCTAGATGCATGCCGGATAGCGGTCGATATGTGGAGTAATAGTAGTAGATGCATTTCGGTCTACTTGTCGCGGCCGTGATGCATATATCTTTACCTAATAATAAAGCAAATTGGGTTTCGTTCGTCTGTCATGGCATTTTTCATAAAAGTCCCTCTATTTCAGAGAATTCAACCCGCGGTTCTGTTTTAAGTTAAAACGAATCGTTATTTTCGTATTTTACACAAAAGTCCCTGTCTTTTCTTGTAAGCAACCCGTCATCTGGATTTAAGTCACAACCGAACCGTTATTTTACATTTTTTGAAACCCTCCCTGATGTTTTAGGTAATTCATCCGCGGATCATATTTAAGTCAAACAAATGATTTTTAAAATCATCCATATCTTTTAAACCGTAACTCCGATTTGAACATGTTATATATGAAATTTGATTAGAAAAATATATAGAATATGAATATGAGATTATTTTTACCTGTTAAGTATTTTTAAATATTATTTTGGAATATATTTGAGTCAAACCAAATGATTTTCTAAATTATCTGTATCTTTTAAACCGTAACTTCGATTTTAACATATTATATATGAAATTTTATTAGAAAAATGTGTGGAATCTAAATATGATGTTAATTTTACCTGTTAAATATTTTTAAAATATTGTTATGGAAGCAAACTGATAATTTATAGTGCAAGATTCATTTTTTTCATACCGGCGGCGATCCGGATTGCAAATAAACACCCCACTATAACCATATACGAAAAAGAAAACATCGATAACTACACATGCATACCTCTGAAAAATGTCGCAGGGGAAAACAACAGATTTCTCATCGCGAGAGTGAGAGAGAGCGAGCAAGAGAGAGAGATAGGGAGAGAGAGAGGGAGAGGGAGGAGAGAGGGAGAGAGAGACGCCTTAGGATTAACCATATTCAACACACTTTTTTTGTTGTTTTGTGTGAACATCGAGGCCATCACCGGTGAGAGTGAGAAGGAGGATAAGCGGCAACACAAATATGATGCCTCGCAAAAATAAAGGAGATGGACCTATTGTGGTCTTGAGTGATGGTTGTTGAGTTAAGAGCATGTGTTATATTTTCTCTCCCGTTGCAACGCACGGGTTCTTTTGCTAGTACATGATCATACCTAGATATTCTTATAACTATGCTCAATTCTATCAATTGCTCGACAGTAATTCGTTTACCCACCGTAATACTTATGCTCTTGACAGAAGCCACTAGTGAAACCTATGGCCCCCGGGTCTATCTTCCATCATATTATTCTTCCAATACTTAGTTATTTCTATTGCCATTTATTTTACTTGCATCTTTTATTTCTCTTTATCATAAAAATACCAAAAACATTATCTTACCATATCTATCAGATCTCACTCTCGTAAGTGACCGTGAAGGGATTGGCAACCCCTTTATCGCTTTAGTTGCGAGGTTCTTATTTGTTTGTGTAGGTGAGTGGGACTTGAGCATGATCTCCTACTGGATTGATACCTTGGTTCTCGAAAACTGAGGGAAATACTTACGCTACTTTACTGCATCACCCTTTCCTCTTCAAGGGAAAACCAACGCAGTGCTCAAGAGGTAGCATTAGTTTAAAGGGGTTAAACGGGACAAAGGACATGAGGAATTTATACTGGTTCGGCCCCTTACGGTGAAGGTAAAAGCCTAATCCAGTTTGAGGTGGTATTGCTAGGGTTTCGATTGTCAAGGAGCGAATACGCTCAGTCTGGCTTTTGATCTGTTGTTTTCTTCCCCTAAGCTATTGTCGGGCCATCCCCTTATATACACGGGTTGACGCTCCGCGGCTCAAAGAGTCCCGGCCGGCTCATACAAACGTGTCCGGCCCGGTGACTTATCTTACATGCCTTACAATACAAGTCACATATACATGGCGGTTTACACTTACGGGCCTTAAGCCGCCTTTAGGCTTTGGGCCCTTTAACAAACCTACTACATGAACCGCCATATTCAACATATTCATGGGCTTGGTTTATGAACCGCCATTGGGATAACCCGGCCCCTCCTGGGTGGGTCATATCCAATAGTCATATCCTCAACAGTTTGTAACCGCTAGATCTTTGGTGATGGCTATATATTCCTGCACCCACCACCTACACTTAGAGAGAGCAACCAGGATGAAGCCACCACTTCCCATATCCATTTTCTGAGAGAACCACCTACACTTGTGTTGACATCAAGGCATTCCACTCCAACCATTTGATCCTTGATTTCTAGCCCCCTCAAGTTGCTTTCCACTCTAATCCTTCTCCCACCATCATGCCAAATTTGTGAGAGAGTGACTGAGTGTTGAGGAGACCATCTTTTGAAGAACAAGAGCAAGGAGTTCATCAACAACAACAACAACATCTATTACCTTTTGGAGAGTGGTGTCTGCTAGATTGGTTAGGTGTCACTTGGGAGTAGGGATGGCAATGGGTACCCATTACCCGTGTACCCTGCGAGTAAAAACCCTATTTGGGCAAGGGTATGGGTCAAAAAATACCCATGGGTACATAAATAGGAAAATTTCATACCCATTAGGTATAGTGGGTACGGGTATGGTTTAGTATAACCCATACCCATGTACCCGTATATATTCTGACAAATAGGCCTTATATATTATTTATTCGGATATTAAACATATTATGTGTGCATAAATCCCACAACCCTAAAAAGACCTCATCATGCATTCATGTTAGGCCGCTACACCATAGTAGCTAGCCCACGAATGAGTATGTGTTGCTGTCATGATGTGTTGTTGTTTATAAATTGTTATTATAAGTTGTTGTTCATGACTATGTAATGCTCAAATTGATGTGTTGCAAATTTGGATAATTTTACCCGCGGGTACCGATTTACCCTAATGGGTGACGGGCATGGAAAAAAATTGTACCCATCAACGGGTATGGGTACGGGTGATGGGTAAGGTTTGGGATGACGAGTAAGGGTATGGGGTGGCTCCACCCGTACCCAAACCCTGCGGGTGCCATCCCTACTTGGGAGCCTCCAAATCATGAGTTGAACCAAGGATTTTGTAAGGGCAAGGAGATCGCCTACTTCGTGAAGATCTACCCCGAGTGACGCTAGTCCTTCGTGGGCGTAAGCCATGATGGAATAGACAAGGTTTCTTCTTCATTGACCCTTCGTGGGTGGAGCCCTCCGTGGACTCGCGTAGCCGTTACCCTTCGTGGATTGAAGTATCCATCAACGTGGATGTAGGATAGCACCACCTATCGAAACCACGCTAAAAATCTCCTTGTCTTCATTGCATTTGATATCTCCAACCCCTGTCGTGGGATTGTCACGTCAGATGTCCTAGTGTGAGGACTTAGTCGTGGAGCCATCGCACTAGGTTAGCTTAGAGGGGTTAAATAGTACAAAGGACACGGCAGTTTATACTGGTTCGGCCCCTTGCGGTGAAGGTAAAGGCCTAATCTAGTTGGAGGTGGTATTGCTTAGGTTTCGATTACCAGGGAGAGATTACGCTTGACCTAGTTCTCGATCTGTTGTCTGTCCTCCTAACTCGCCGCTGGGTCATCCCTTTATATACTCAGGTTGATGCCCGGTGGCTTACAGAGTCCCAACCGGCTCATAAACATGTCCGGCCCGGAGACTTAACTATAATTGCCTTATAATACAAGTCACATACATATGGCGGTTTACACCTACGGACCTTAAGCCGCCTTTGGGCCTTGGGCTCGTCATAAGTCATCCTCATGAACCGCCATCTTCGAGTCCTTCTTGGGCTTCGTCTTTGTGAGTCGTCGGGAGTATAACACGGCCCCTCCTGAGCGGGTTAACTCAGTAGCTATATCCCCAACATTAGGCCCCAGGTTGATTTGAACTTGTTCACATCAATCTTCAACACTTAAAAAATCCTTCTTCATTACCTTCGCGAAAATTTGTAACTCGCCATGACATCATCCTCTGGAATCATGGTAACCCGCCATGATGTCACCTGTCATTAATTTTACACAAAGCCAAAAATATTTAATGTATCTCTTCATTTTTAATGAATCTCCGAAAAACGAGGCGTCTGCATTGTCACATATCCGTTTTTTGGCCTCCTAGATTCCCACACTTGTCACTTATCCATTTGCTTTATAAATAGAGTCGGGGGTATCTTTCGTTCCCCCCCCCCCCCCCCCGTGACTCTTCGTCTTGTCTTCTTCCTCGCGACGCCCTAGCACACGAGCTCCGCCGCCACCATCGACCTTCACCTCTGCTCCGACAACGGCCGCTGCATCAACCTGTTCGGACCAGATCTCATCCGTGCACCTCTGCCGCTCAACAGCCCTGGTTAGTTCTTCTTCTTCCTCTCCTCGTAGATCCATTAGGGTTTCAACAAAGTTCATCGAAGGTCGTCTGTGTTCTTGGCTGTAGGATTTTTTAGCCGCACTTGGTACTCCTCCTACACCGCGGCAATCCTAGCAATCCATTTTACTATTTAGAATATCTCCTTCGTAGATGAAAATCGAACTGTACCCATGAACTGCTCGAGCACTAATACCTTTAGGTCTGGATACTTTTGTATTTAACTGAAGTGCACTAGATCTGAAATTATAGCATCAATCTATGAAAACTGTTTTTCTGAACACTTACCAATTTTGCTTCATCCGTAGATCCGCTCTTTCAACATCGGTATAAGCGGCTTAACTCAAAAATAATAACTTGCCAGGTATCATTAGTCCCCTCTTAAGCCGCCAATAATTCTTTGGTTAACTTGTGATATCACGCTCTGGCTTAATACCTAGTCGTGCTTCATTGTTATTTGTCCTTTAGCCGTAAGCCGGCTTAACCATGTGACCTTAAACCGGCATAATATTTTTCTAGAAATGGCTAAGACATATACTTCTTGCAATTGGGTTAAATCCCGGATTACCGAGGAAGAAATGAACAATCATGTCGCCACTGGCGCCTTAGCCAAAAAGGAGGATATCCACTGGAGAGCTCCTGGTGATGAAGTCCTTCCTCAACCCAAAGATGGAGAATTAATTGTTTTTACTGATCACTTGGATCGGGGGTTCAGCCCTCCCGACTCAAAGAAATTCGTGATGTGCTTCATTTCCTCCAACTGCACCCTCAAGACATTGGACCCAACTCCGTGTCTAACCTTTGCAATTTTCAAGTATTCTGTGAAGCCTATCTTCAAGAGGAACCCACAGTTGATCTATTCAGGGAATTCTATTATTTAAACCGCCAAGCTGAATTTGTTGATGGGCCATGCCAAGAACTTGGTGGAGTCATTATTCAGAAGAGGAAAGATGTCGGTTTTCCTCATGCCAAGCTGCATAGCCACCCCAAAGATTGGAACCAGACGTGGTTCTATGTTAGAGACACATCCCCAGCTGGTGAAAATCCTCTACCGGGTTACCGCGAGCACCGGCTTAACAACAACCATCCACTTCCCCAATGTCTTGATGCAAAGGAACGGCCAAGTATGCACCTGCCTTCTCAAAACTCAGAGCCTTTATGGCAAACGGCTTAATCGGCGTCGATTTTTTCCGGTGTTGGCTGTCTTGGAGTATCTTGCCATTAAGCCGTCGCCTCGGCTTAATGTGTGAATATACTGGTGATGTTAAAGATCCTCAGTACCATTGTGATAATCAGTTATCTGAGGCAGAAGTTACTGAAGCCACCAAAAAGTTGTTGAATGAACTTGTAAAAGAGTGTAGCAAAACTGGACTTAGTCCCTTCTGCACTGTCAACAAGCCACCAGCCGTAAGAATTGCCCAAATCTTACTTAATCCACATTATTAATATTCTCTTATAATCTTTCCAATCTTTAACAGGCTAATCATCCATTTTGGAAGAGGAAACCGCAGGGTAAGCTGGCCAAAGCACCTCATGTCACACAAGGTCAACAAGAAGCCTACCAAAAATAAAGCCGCCTGGTCTGCTGAGTTAAACATCGATGATGACGATGATAATCATGAGTCAGAGGTAGAACTTGATTCACTTGGCTCCTTTTTCATACATCTCATTGACAATAATTGTTATCAGGACAACGTAGAGGCTAGCCGGGCAGGTGCGCAGAGGTAATTATTCTTTCCTCCGGCTCAGAACCTCTGCCAACACAGAAAACCCGTCATGCAAGCCGGAAAGTAAGATTTTCTCACCCTCTAGCTCACTTGGATCCAAAATTTCTTTTGAAGAAACGGCAACATGAAACTTGTCGCACAACTCGGCATAGCGGCAATGAGATCATGTCCTCCGGTTTACCAAACACTCAACTTCGCAAACACCGTCCAGAGGTCTTACATATTTCTGACATACTTTACCCCAAGGCGGGTTATTTTCGACAACCTCTTAACCCGTCTGATTCAAACTATCAGGGGACCTCTCATTCCTCTTTTGGTGAGTCAACAGGAACACAAATTCCAGTTTTCAACAATGTACCTGGGTAAAACTATTTTCAACTATTCCAATTGTTGTGCTTTATCATCACCTTAACTTCTTTTTATTTCTTGTTTTTCAAGGGCCAAGCTAAACCCAGTAAGTGGGCCAGGCTAAATAAGCCGGTTAATGACTCCAATCCGTCTGAGCCAGAAAAACAACAACCAGAACTTTCTCACCCAATTGCTGACAATATTGTTGATGATTTGCCACCACAAGACCATAATGTTGATATTGACCCAATGAATGCTAACCCGTCTGACACCAATCCGCCAAGTCCTATCAGAACAACCAGTCCTGTTAAGCCGGCGGAGGAAAAAGATGATGATGTCACCATTACTGGTCATGGTTTCACAACCCCGGGTCATCCTACTGTCTTATCCAGGCACAACGCCAAAGAAGAAATTTCTACTAAAGATAAAGGCAAGTGGAAAGTAGACTTGGAGAGTTACACTCATTTCAGTGCCCAAGACCTCCATTCTGGCTATCTGAATCGTCTGTATACCAGCCGTGATTTCGAAGCCGGCTTAGTTAACTTGATGAAGGAACACTATGAGGTAAATACTGCAATCCCTTTCATATAAATATATTTCCCTTAGCCGCCAAGTTAATTGGACATGACAGAATAGAATGTGCAGTAAACTTCAATAGTTGCATAGACAAAACCTAGTAGCCCCCAAGGGTCGGTTTATATTTTAAATATGAAGCGGGACTTATGATAATAGTACTTCAACTCTGCATATATAGCCCCCAAGGGTCGGCTTAACAATTATATTAAGTCGGGACTTATCATCTTTGAAATAATACTGTTTGGAACCTTCATAAGCTGGATCACCACCCTTTGTCTGGGTCAACAAATATATTCATCTTTGACAAGAGCGATATGCATTAGCCCCCAAGTGCCAAGGACAATACTTGTATGTGCTTGGGACTTCGTAGTATTTGAAGAAGTAATAGACATTAGCCCCCAAGTGCCAAGGATAATACTTGTATTATGTTTGGGACTTCTTATAATTTTATTGCCATCTCACGAATTAATTATCTCTTGCAGGTTGAGCTGAACAGTAAAGACTCCCAAATTGCTGACCTTCGAGAAAATATCAAGTCTCAACAAGCAGAAACCTTCAAAGCCAAGGATGAAGTGACCAATGCTTTAACAGCGATGGAAAAGTTGAAGGAAAGCTTGAAAGCTAAAGAAGCAGGTTGGGATACAGAAAGGTCAGCCCTGCTGAAGAGAGCTGAGGATGCTGAAGCCGCGCTTAAACCGGTAACTAAGGAGTTATCCGGCCTAAAGCAGCAGATTAATATTATGTCAACAGCCATCTTTGGTAAGAACATATCCCCCATGTACTGTATTAATCATATTAGAAACATGTGCCGGCTTACCCATAACTTCATTGATATAGGTTCTTGGAGCGCTAAGTTGGGCTCAGATATGCGCATCCGGCTTAAAGTGGTCTACACTCTTGTAGAGCAGCTATATATTGGTGCCCAATGAACCATGGCTGCAACAATGCATAAGAAAACTCCTTCAACACTTATCCAAGACACTCTGAAGCAATTATCAGTGCTGCCCAAAAGAATTGATGAATTAAAACAGCTCCTCACGTCTCCACATAATGGGTTGCTCCGACCAGCGCAAGTAACGGGGAACTGCCGGTTCAACGGCATTCACCGCCCTTTTATGAAGCTTCTGATCCCGCTTGCATAAACTTGTGGTGAAGACGTGGTATTGCCCACTATTAAACTGTTTCGGGTTACTCTGATACCCAGATTGTTGCTGCTGGCTCCCTGGACCGGGCTGTTGATGAAAACCTCCCTGGTTACCTTGGTTACCCTGGTGACCCTGCAAACCAGAGTTAGAGCCGCCACCACCATGACCCGGACCATAAGAACCGGAACCTGAGACGCCACCTGGTCCATGATTGTACTGGAACAAGTCGGAATTTTTTGAACTCCTTCATAATGTAGGAATCCTTCCAAAGGTGCGTAGATGGCCTGTCCCGCGAGCCATGCTTTGGACAGGGCTGATTCAACATCTGCTCTAGATTAATACCTGATCCTCCTGCCCGAGGAGGTGGCTTTCCTTTACGACGCTAACCATTGTTCTGCGTGTTGATATTGGCCACAAAATCTGAATTATTATTAGCCTTACGTTTACCGTTAGTCCCCTGAGTCATCGGGTTATGATGCTGGTTTCTAGTGTTGCCACTCTTCTTTCCCTTTTTCGGCTTGTCATCATCAGACTTGGGGTCCTTGGTACCATCAGAGTCAGCAAATTTAATTAGAGCCGCCATCAGCTCCCCCATATCATTGTAGTGGCGCTTGAGCCGCCCTAACTTCTGTTTAAGAGGCACAAAATGGCTTTTTTTCTCCAACATGAGGACTGCTGAGCCGGCATTGATGTTATCTGATGAGTGTAGGATGGCCTTAATACGGCGCACCCAATGTGTCGTTGACTCGCCCTCCTCTTGGGCGCAGGCATCCAAATCCACGATCGACATGGGCTGCTTGCACGTATCCTTAAAATTCTGGATAAATCGGGCTTTTAACTCAGCCATGACCCAATGGAGTTAGTAGGTAGTCCCTTTCACCAATTACGGGTGGTCCCATCCAGCATCATGGTAAAGTACTTGGCACACGCGGCATCGCTGACCTCCAACAGTTCCATGGCCATCTCGTAACTCTCAATCCACGCCTCAGGGGGTAAGTCGGCTGTGTAGTTAGGCACCTTACGAGGTCCTTTGAAATCCTTGGGCAGACGCTCATTACGCAGAGCCGGCACTAAACACAGCACACCCGTGCTTCGGGAGGTCACACCTGCCTCCACCGAAGTTGTCGGACAAACCGGCGATGGCTGATGAGCCACGTACTAAGCCACCAGCTCAGCCTCCCGATGTGCTCTATCATGATCTATCAGAGCCTGAGTATTGCAGGGTGGGTCATGTCCATGGGGCGGGTTACGACGCCGCTCACTACTTGACACTGCTGGGGAATCCATGTGTCTGCCATAACTCCGGCTTGGGCGAGGGGTTGAATGGATTCTCTCACGGCTGTAAGAATAAGCATGTTGCTAAACCAATGTTGTCTGAAGTAGCTCTATAGCCCTTCGCGTTTCAACCGCTGCTGGTGACTCGCCTTCAACTGGGAGAGCCGTCAATCATGACGCCGCAACGATCATGTTATCCAAAGGGTTGGAATAATGACCCGATGGCGTCGGCGCGTGCTGCAGTGGGATATTGTTCTGGCGAGGCGGGTCCGTCGTGCGCGGCTGAACCGGCATTCCCGTCCTAGGTGCTTCAATCCGGCTTACCCCTGGCGGGTTACTGGTCCCCGCTCCAGGCGCATTAAAGAGATTTCTCGCCTCATAGACCGAAGGCAGATGAGTCTGATGCCTCCTCCTCATGACTTTGTTTGAGGCGTTCTGATCCAGCATGAGCCGGAAAGACTCCGACTGAATCCGCTACGCCTGAGCATCCAACATAGCACGCTCCGTGGCCATCCTAACATCCTCAGCTGCCAGGTCTTCCTTGGCTTGGGCTATCTGATCTCGCAATTTTGCGACTTCCGCATTATGCTGATCTTGGTTCGCCGGGTTAACCACCGCCGTCAGCAGTGTTGTCAAAGCGTCTAATAAGTCGGACAAAACCTGAGTCGGCGGGCGCGCAAGGCCTCCTGACCCGGCTGCCGTTGCCGCTGCTGACCCAAAAATCATTGGTGTTGTTGTTGAAGAATTCTGCACTGACTGTGTACCGGCCATAAAGATCGCAACCCGGTTCGGCGACTCATAGGGGTCTAGAATACTGTCGCCATTGGAACAGCCCCCAAGCCTGCCGTCTTGTAATTGGTACAACGAAGTAGTCTCGCCCGTGGATGAATCACCATCAGAATAAATGGTCGTCTCACCGCCAGACATGGATCCTTCCAACTCAGCCCCGTGGATTAATCCAACAAAGGCATGCTTCATGGCGGGTTGAACTTGGGCGGGTCGTGCACGTTGAGCCGTCTCAACGATGCCGATGAAGACATGGATTCCGCCAAAGGGGACCCGGTACCCATACTCAACTGAGCCGGCCTCGAGGCCCTAGCCTGCATCATCGATGTGGAGCTTGCCGCGACGACTCTTGGTCATGCGGCCCACAACATATCCCTTGATCCCTTCGAAGCTGCCCTGTAAGAACTCGAAACCACTGTGCGTTGGCCCCACGGTCGGCGCCAACTGTCGTGGGATTGTCACGTCAGATGTCCTAGTGTGAGGACTTAGTCGTGGAGCCATCGCACTAGGTTGGCTTAGAGGGCTTAAACGGGACAAAGGACACGGGAGTTTATACTGGTTCGGCCCCTTGCGGTGAAGGTAAAGGCCTAATCTAGTTGGAGGTGGTATTGCTTAGGTTTCGATTACCAGGGAGCGATTACGCTTGACCTAGTTCTCGATCTGTTGTCTGTCCTCCTAACTCGCCACCGGGTCATCCCTTTATATACTCAGGTTGACGCCCGGTGGCTTACAGAGTCTCGGGAGGCTCATAAATGTGTCCAGCCCAGTGACTTAATTACAATTGCCTTATAATACAAGTCACATACATATGGCGGTTTACACCTACGGGCCTTAAGCCGCCTTTGGGCCTTGGGCTCGTCATAAGTCATCCTCATGAACCGCCGTCTTTGATTCCTTCTTGGAGTTCGTCTTTGTGAGTCGCCAGGAGTATAACCCGGCCCCTCCTAGACGGGTTAACTCAGTAGCTATATCCCCAACAATCCCCTCCTTTATGTTCATATGCAAAGTATTTACTTTCCACTGCCTACTATCTAGACTTGCATGTGTAGGGTGTTGCTTGACTTGTGTGAATTGCTAAAACTTGCTAAGAACTAAAATTGGAAAAGGCTAGGTTTTTATTTGGTCAAGTAGCCTAATCACCCCCTTTAGACCTACTTATGATCCTATAAGGCATGGACAAGGAGACAACATACAAACCTTAGCAAGACCAACGCGAGTGCAATCATAGCCTCTCCCACACACTGGCGGACGTGCGGCTGCATGTTGTCATGTCGGAGAGTATCTGCATGGAAGCCGCTCCCACCGTGCTACACCTCGCCCAACAGGACACAATTGGCTTAATCACCTCAACCAGTTGGCAGGACAACCAGGACGACCAACGAAAGAGCTCACAGACCCCTCGTCCATTGCAATTAGAGAAGAACCAAATGAGAGGAAGCCACGCCACTTTGGCAGATGTGAGACGACGGGGAAGGAGGGAGCGGCGACACGAAGATAACCCCCGTGTGTTGAACCGACATGAAGCACATACTGACATGCCCGGCCGGCATGCTCGGCTAGTAGACTCACCAATATGAGGCGTCAACCCAACACACTGAAAGACAAAACCGGCCAATAGCTCGACCGCAAGAAACAACCGAGTAAACCAAAGGACGTGAGATGAGAGGAACAAAGGAGGGCGCGGAGATGCGAAGATACCCCCTCACGCTAAACTGATATGAAACACATACCAACATGTGGGATGAGCGTGCCCAACAGTAGCCCGCATAGCCAACCAGGGCCAGCAGTGTGCAACTACCGAGCAAACCAAAACAAGCAACCCGGACAAAGTAAGCAATCCGAATAAGGCCAACTCCACCGCGTGACCCCAAACGGACGTCCGTTTTGTCCGGATTCTGTCTGTTTGGGTAGTGATTTGGGGTCGTGTCCGGGCGTGTCCTGGGATGCGGTGGCCGTGTGCCCAGCGTGCGGCCGCATCCATTTGCCCAATCCTGTCCGTCAGGGCCAAAAATGCCCATATTCTCATCAAAACTAGTTTGCACGTCCAAATATTTGTCTGAAAATTAAAATAGTTTTACAACCCAATTGAAATTGTCCTTAATAAAAAAGTTCTACAACCAAATCGAAATTGTCTTGACTGAACATAAAATGAACCAATACATCTATTGGTTGCCAATGTGATCCCACACGTGCTCAACCAAGTCATTTTGAATATTCAAATGACTGTGCCAATCACGCATCTCACGGTGGAATTGCACAAATTGTTCAAATGTTGCCGGGTCTTGGTGCATGGCTCAATATTTTCACCTTGATAGTCAAATCCTTGGTCGAAGATACTCTCATCACGCTCGTCCTTGACGATCATGTTGGGCATGATCACACAAGCAGTCATCACCTCCCAAAGCTTCCTTTCATCCCATGACAGTGCAGGGTTTCGAACGATACCCCACCGGGATTGAAGCACACCAAAAGCACGTTCCACATCCTTTCTAACACTCTCTTGCATTTGGGCAAATATCTTTCTCTTCTCACCTTGGGGTTTCGAGATTGTCTTCATAAAAACTGACCACTGAGGATATATACCATCAGCTAGATAGTATCCCTTGTTGTACTGGTGGTCGTTGATCTCAAAGTTGACAGGTGGGGAGTGGCCTTCTGCAAGCCTTGCGAAGACTGGAGAACGCTGCAGGACGTTGATATCATTGTGAGAACCTGCCATGCCGAAGAAAGAATGCCATATCCAAAGATCCTGCGAAGCCACCGCTTCTAATATGACAGTGCACGCGTTGACAATGCCCCTTGTACTGGCCCTGCCAAGCAAATGGACACTTCTTCCACTCCCAGTGCATACAATCTATGCTGTCAAGCATGCCTGGAAAGCCTCTAACTACGTTGGTCGCCAACAATCTCTCTGTATCAGCTGCAGTTGGCTGCCTCAAGTACTCTGGGCCAAACACCTCGATCACAGCCTGGCAAAACTTGTACATTGACATTAGACATGTTGTCTCACTCATACGCACATACTCATCCACCGGATCGCCTGGAATTCCATATGCAAGCATGCGGATGGCCGCGGTGCATTTCTGGTAAGAGGAGAATCCAAGCTTGCCAAGGGCATCCGTCTTGCACTCGAAGTATGGGTCATGAGCAACCACTCCCTCTCGGATACGATTGAACACATGCCTTGACATTCGAAAACGGCGACGGAATTTATCCGGCTTAAAGAGCGGGGTGTTGGAAAAGTAATCGGCATAGAGCAGGGCGTGGCCTCTCTCCCTGTTGCGGTTCAGATTGGGAGCACGGCCAGGGACTGACCCCCTGTATCGAGGAAGCTGTCGTTGAATATGGTCGTGAACGACCAGTGCAGCCACCACAAGATCGTCATCATCTGACGACGAATCGTCCGATAAACAAAGGAAGTGATGGAAGAAAAACTTGTCTCCATTGTCCATACCTTTGTTGGCAAAATGTCGAACACCTTACAGTCGTGCTGGTGAAGAGGCCGCTATGATCACCTTGACGCAGTAGGGGTGGTTGTCGGCCGGCTACTGGCCGCTCTGGAGCTCTCGTCGGAATCTGCCGCGGCCGCCGTGGTACGTCGCCGGCGGTCGTGTCCCCTCTGCCACCGGCAAAGACGGCGACAGCCAAACCTCCTCCGATCGACGGTCAAAACTACGGCGAAAAGCGCGGGCGTGGTGGCGGCCATGTCGAGACGTGGTTTGGTATGGACGGCCGAAGGGCTGCGCGGTGAGGAGGCGGGCCGGAGAATAGCGGCAGCGCCGGCGGCGGGGCGGGGCGGGGAGAGAGGGTGGAAGCTAGTGTCCCCGACAGGCGGGCCACAGGGAGGGACAAGGGCGTGCGTCAAGGCCGTCCGCGTGCGTCCGTTTCACTCCAAACCGAACGCAAGTTTGAGCCGAGGATAGGTCAAAAACAGACGGAATCCAAACATTTATCCGTTTGAGGCTGCGCGTTGGGCCACGCTATTCGTCCGTTTTATCCCAAATGGACGCACCCGAACAAGATAGGGTCGCGCGGTGAAGTTGGTCTAAAGCCAACGATGATGACAAGCCAGGTAGGCAAACACACCTGGCTCGCATGCGCGAACCAACCCGAAAGAGGGAGCCCCACACGCTAGCCGACCCTATTGGCGCGACACACACCTCGCTTGTCGCGACCAAACCAGCGTGACGCGGGGCTTCCCCTCACCGACATGCGGGTCCGGCTGGCACGCCACGCGCCAAACCCGCCACATGATAGCACCCCCCTGTCCACCCTGGACCGTGAGGCGGATCGCCCGACCGCACACCGTCCAGGCAAATCAAAAGACGCAAAGAGGAGAGGCCCCCACGGCACATCACCTAGGAACGGAAAGCACAAAGGCACTCTTTGCCTTTGAAGGCCCCCCAGGAGGCGGGTACTCCAATATTCTTTATAGGAATAATCCCTCCGTTTTGGAATCTTGTGAGTAAAAGGGCCTTTAGCACATATGCACTTGCTCTAGACTCAGTATTTGCTTCACTGTGAAAAGATAACAGGCTTTACTGTTGTCATCTAGTTTATCCTAGATATCACAAGATAACTCTGGTTTTCACTGCAAATTTTAGAACATCTCTCATAGAAATGTTAAATAAGCTAGGATGCATGCAAATTAAACAAAATTTGCAGGATCATCTTCCATCACTGAGATGAACACAAAAAGGGGTAAAACAGAAATTCCTGGATAAGATGCACCGAGGCAGATAATGCCAGCAGCTCCAGCTAGCAGGCAAGTGACCTACAAGTCTACAACAAACCTGATGATCTCTCACCGTCAGACTGCAAGGATAAGAACGAATCAGATCGGCCAGCGACGCAATGCCCGCTCTCACTGAATTCACGCCGTGTTTTGCATTAAATCCACAAGAGATACTACGCCACTCAAAATCATCAGGTGAGCGCAACATAACATGTGAGGATATCACTAAATAAAAAGGCTATGTTTCGTTTTGGCGCAAGGGAATACAATCTGGTCCAACATATCTCCTCAACTCCCTAAACTAGAAGGTGGGAGGCAAGGGAAGGGAGCCTTGGCTCAGGCAATGTCATTTTGTAGGTTCCATGCTGTCTCTTTTTTGATCGAACGACCAAACTGACTGCATATCAGGATTAGTTGGAAATAAGCCAGCATGTGCTCCAGTCGGTGAGTGGATTTGACTTACTCCCTGAGGTCCATTCAGCACCAGTTCCTCCCTGCATTAATTAGTCATAACAAGGCATGAGATTCTATTTTATAAACAAGCATAACACTCCTAATAATCCGATGGCACAGGTAAACAATTAAATGGTCCTAATATTTTTTACTAGTGGTTTTAAGATAATTTTCTCGGCATTAGAGTGCTTACAAGGATCAAAGTGAACATTATCTACCACAAGACAAATAGCCTCACATTCAAGCGAAGAACAGAACACCACAGTTAAGAAAAAATTAATCTCCAGGTACTGTAAAATGATGGTGAATGATTAACTTAAACCCCTATATGTAACCTGGTCAATGCAGACAACTTTCATCAGACCTAGTAAATATTGATGGTTTGTGTATATCTGTAACTCTCATCACAGTGAATATTGCTGTATGGGCTCAAAATCGAATACACAAGATACTTGTCCAAGCTAAGTTACATAACTAAATCCAGTAAGCATAAATTAATATATACCCTAGAAATAGCGCTATTTCAAAACTGTTCTGTTCCCAGAGGGATGCCATTAGCCACCTTTGTACCAACCCAACAGCATTGCTACTCTGACCTCCAGAAAACCAACACGGTAAGAGAAGGAGCAATTTTCAACACAACGAAAAACCAGATGAACAAAATGATGATTTTCTCATCCCTGGCCCCGAAAATCTGAGCTGAAAAGCTTGCACACAGAAACTAGTTTAACACGAAAGACAACTACAGATTGCCAAAGATTCTGAATTGATATCCATAATAAGTTCTTAATACCAGCCATATACACAGGTATAAAAGCTAGCTTCACCGAATTAGAGTTATCGTTGGCTAAAGGACTCGAGAATGGAACCAAGTCTGTTAGACATTAGACCAGTTGCACCATCCCTACCAAGTACACTAGCATGACCGAATTGATCTAGTTAAGCTAAGATTATACTCATTTTGTGTTTCTAGAAGTCGCCTCCGCAACCATTTTTTTACAAGAAAGGCATGTCTCACCAATGCAAGCGGGGAAACAAAACAAGATATCAAGTTCAAAGATGCCTCACCCGCAAAAAAAAAGAAAGAGTAGTTCAAAGATGCCTCACTCACAAGTCACAACAAGGTGAACATGCAAGAAGGTAACTAACTACGACTAGTGAATTGCAATGTATAAAAAAACAAAAGACACCCAGAATGTCAAAAGCTACTCCCTCCGTTCCTAAATATAAGTCTTTTTATATTTCAAATGGACTACAACATACGGATGTATGTAGACATATTTTAGAGTGTAGAATCACTCATTTAGCTTCGTATGTAGTCACTTGTTGGAATCTCTAGAATAGAAAGACTTATATTTGGGAACGGAGGGAGTATATGCCAGCAAACTATCAATTCTTGAAGGTCACGGAATAAATCCACAATGAAATATATAAATAACAATCCTCAAGCCATCATTCAGAAGTTCAAAGGTTGTGGCACTGTACAATCTAAAGCAAATGAATGATTCATTTCATTGGTTGATACCCAATTTCATGAGATATTAACATGTCCTAACTTCTAAAGTGAGCATATTGTCGTGATCCATTATATGTAAGGAATATGTAATCCTTACATGAGGTACGCGTAAAGTAAACCCAAACTACATGATACCAGATCCTTTGCAAAATTTATGGCATGTTTTGACTGCCCAAAAATGAGTTACACACAAATTTCTTGTAGAATCCTTTGTTGGTGGTTAAATCACAATCATAAGAAAGGTCTTTGATAGATGAATCCAGTAATATCCATTTGTGTAAAATAGCATATGACCATATGTATTATTGGATATTTCTTCGTCAAATATGTGTAAAATACGCCTTCCGTCTTGCAACAGAGGAATTATCAAACACAATTTTATATTTATATTTATATATATTTATAGATATATATACACACTTCAGCATGTGCAAGACACAGAAATGCACATGCTGAAGTTTTAAGCCAAAAGACACTGAATTCAAAGTACAAACACTTGATGGCTGGCAGGACTTCAGTAAACAGTATTTTATTTACAATTTGTGCTACTAGCCTACTACGCTGAAAAAAGAATTACTGCTAAGTCTCTTCAAATAAATGGAAATAATATTTATGATCTACAATAGATTTGAAAGTAGTCTTGACTAACAAGTACATATAATATGCTGTGTCATGTTCAGGGTTAAGACTTAAGAGTTGGACTAGGGCCTAACCTGCCAAAGACCCTGGGGTTACAGAGGGTCAAGTTAATCCAGGTCAAAAGCCGTCTAACCCCCTTAACCTGGGATTCAACTAAGGCATCAAAATGATCAAATAGACTGACCAACATGAAATCAACTCTTGTAAATTCTATTTTCCTACTAGAAACCCAGATAACCGATCGAAATGCATGATTGATTCGTCACACAAGAAAAAACACCGAATTGCATGTAAAGCAACATATTTCGTTATTTCTGATGCACAAGATTTATACAAAATTTCACCCAAACTGTAAAATTTACTGGTGCTTATATCAGTTCAGAGACCAAAAGATCTTCCACATATTTTTTACAACACAAGATGGCACTCAGACTTGGTTGCACTGCATACCGACAATGCCTTTTACTTCTAATTGTCTTGGTTATCTATCTGTTCAGTAAATATAACAAAAATGTCTGGGATGAAAACTATAAAATAAACTGCAACAGTTACACACACAAACACGGGCATATATATATAAACTCTGTAAATGTCCATATGAGAGCATCAATATCATATGAGTTTTCAGCACTTGGATTCTTATATATACTGATACATAAAGCTATACTCAGTAGTGAACCAGACCACCTGAATCACAATTCACAATCAAGCTAACAAATCATTATCAAATGACCGATGATGACACAAGACCTTAATGTGGCAGAAGATTTAGAAGAGAATTAAAGAGAACAACGGGAATGACTTACTTGGACCAAGGATGACCAGGACCAGGTGGCCCAAAGGGGTGTGCGTGGGCCACTTTGTTTGGAGATCCGAAACCCAGCTCACTGTGAACAGGAGTTTCTGGAAAATTGTGTGAAAGGAACAGACTCTCTGTATCAAGAGGCAATTGCTGGAAGGGTGATTTCTGCAGCCATAAATCACTGTCATGCAAACCAGCACCGAGGGGGCTCCTTGTTCCGCCATTCAAGTTACTGACACCATGGTTAAACTGATCCTTATTTGGTAAAAGCCACTGCATCTGAGGACCTCGCAGGCCTAAAGTGTCCTGAACCAATGGTGTGCTCCACATTTGCCATGTGCCTTGCTCATCGGTAGCCTCAGGTGTCATCGAACCATCAGGCCCTTTGGAAATAGAAAAATGTGATGGTTTTATAGGCTTTTCTTCAACAGTCCGTGATCTTGACAGGGGAGACTCAATTGGTGACGGCTTAACATGTGGTTCCTTGGCGACACCATTTAAGGTAAACCTGTTATCCCAGTCTGGAGGGAAGTTGTCTAGGGATTCTGAAACTGGCCCAAGCAATGCAATTGCATCTGGATCATAGCACGGGTCCTCAAATCTCTCCAGTTCTTCCAATACTGTTGTTTCTGCCTCAGCACAGAAGGGCGTGTGCCCAGCTGGAAAATGAGATGGAGGTGTGTTGGGAGGTGCTCCATTTACTAGTGAAAACCCTGTAAAATGCATTGACTGGCTTAACCTTGGATTGCTGTCCAGAGGAGGATAGTGAGCCAGAAAATTTTGGGCACTGCTTATCTGTGCTCCATTTAGTTCTGGTTGCCCCTTCTTTTCACGAGCTGCAGCAGTAACATCAGGACAAGGAGAAACTGATGTTGAGCGACTAAACAGCTGATGCCATGACTTTTTAGGACCTGTGGGATGTGCCTGCATATTTGGACTAACCTGCATATAGCATAATAAAAACAATTCGATGTAAGATAGCAAATGGATGTAAACACCATATGCTACTTGGTATATCATAAAAATGTACACTAATATAGACATGCCCTTGCTACTTACAGGTTGATGAGAATTATTCCACATATTTCTAGTTTCTCCAGCGGTAGCAGATTTGGCCATTGCTTGTGCAGCTGCAGACTGGGCGTCTCTTTTAACTGTATTACTCTGGTCAGTTGCAGTAACAAGTGGTTTAGTCACCTTGTTAGCTTGAGGAGCAGGGGCCTGAGCACTCCTACCAAAAATGGAACCACCGCTGAAACCTCTGGAAGAAGATAACAAACCTCCAGTCATACGACCAAAATATTTTGTCTTGCTCTGTACTACCTTACTACCCTGAACGTTAGCTTCAAAGTTATGAGGCTTATATCCATCTGCTCCAACTCTACCTGTATCCCGCCTGTCTGGCTCATTCCTTCTATCGAAGTCCCGCTTCCACTCACCCTCTCTGCTTACTCTTCTGTCAATATCCTCGCAATCTGAATTACTCTTGCTTGATCCCTTGTCTTCCTTCCTCCTTCTTTCCTGACGCTTTCGTTCTGCTTCCTTCCTAGCATCCTTCTCCCCGACAGGGGTAGCGCCTTTGGATCGTTCCTCAGCCTCTGCTTTCTCATCCCTCAGCCTTCTACGCTCCTCTACTAGTTTTGCCATCTCTTCCCGCTGCTTCTTTTCCTCCTCCTCCAGCATTTCCCTCTCTAGCCTCGCCAACCTCTTCTCTTCAGCCTTCCTTTTTGCCTTGTCCACTCTGCTCTCCTCAGCCTTCCCTGCATTATCTCCTTTTGTCAACATTTTGCCATCCCGGCCCATGCCACCACCGTCCCCCGATGACCCAAACCTGAACACTTTCTTCCAGAACCATGCCACGCTCACATAGAAGGTCGAGAACAGCCGCCATGAGAAGCCTGAGTATGAATTATCGGCGGAGCACCGCAGGTCAAGCCAGTAACCTGGGTCACCTACAGCATTGGCCCAATCCTGACTGCAAGGCCAACCAGTTGGGACCTTCCCTGCAGGGCCAAGGTCAAGCACAGGCCGCTTGGATACGTGGCCACAATAAGAGCACATGAACTTGCCGCCTCCAGGGTTCTGGTCCCTATATGGGTTGTTGCAGTTGCGGCAGCGGCGTGTGGCGGTCTTGCGGAGCTTCTGTAGCTCGAGTGCGTGGGCACGGCGCTCCTCACGAAGGCGCGCGGAGCGGCGTGCGCGCCAGAGGGAGAGGCGTGGGAGAAGAATCTCGTACCAGAAGAGGGTGAGGAGCAGGACGGAGACACAGGCGAGGCGCGGAGAGGTGACCTCGAAGCGGTAGGCTGTGGGCAGGAGCTGGGAGAGCGCCCAGAGGAGGATGAGCGGGAGGACGAGCCACGGCAGCATGGTGGCGACGCGCCGCGACCACCGTTGCACGGCGCACAGTATACACATTATCCGACCGCCGCCGCCGCCGCCGCCAAAGCCCTCGCCCGGAGCTCGATCGCCAGCGCCTACCTGATGACGATAGACCGGCGCGCGGGTTGCTTGCTAATCCCGTCAGCGACGCGATGCGATGCGGCGGCTTTGAGGGAAAGGGAAAGGGAAAAGGAAACCCTCGGACGGAGGGGAAGGAGCGGGCGGAAAGGGGGGGGGGGGGGGGGGGGGAAGGCGGCGCTTTCGCGCGGATGCGAGATGCGCGGGGGGAGGGGATCCGCCTTGCTCTAGGAGAGATTGGGAATGGGGGAGGGGTGGAGGAGCTCGAGGTGGGCGGTGGCCATGGCGAAAACCCTAGCTTCTCCTCTCGGATTGTTTAATTTCCTTCGATTTTTTCCCCTTTCTTCTTCTTGGTTTGGTCGGCGGGGAGGGAAGAAGGGGGAAACCGGATAAAGCGTCGCTGCGTCAGACACTGCTCGTGCTCCTCTTTTTCTTTCTCCCGGCCATTTTTTCCTCATTTTCTTTTGTTATTTATTATTTATTATATGTACGCTTGCTATTTTGTTCCAGTTTGGTACTTGCATAAAGGCACATGATAACTACAGTATAATTTTCTACTCTGATTGAAGTTGGAAATATTTACCACCCTTGCAAAGTATCTAAATATGTTTCTTCTACATGTGTGGTTAGGGTGTTTTAGAACATCTCCAACGTATTCTCATAAAAAAACTCCTACAATAAATAAGTGGTTTCTTTTAGAGATAAAATAAGTGGTTATTGGGGGTGTCCCAATAATTTAGGATTTGCAAGTGAGGTGCTTTTAACAGATCATGTACATCTTTTTAATAATTTGTCTATTTTATTTTTCTCTTTAAATTAACAGAGAGAAGAATTGTATTTTGGCTCCCTCTGCTTGCAACTCATTTGTATAGCTGAGTTGTCAAGTTTAAAATTCCGTATTAGCAATTTGGGTGGAAACAAGTCATAAGAATACTTACTAGAATGTCCTATGTCATTCCACTAGATTTGGCATGATCCTTGAGCCATACAACCTACCCAGTGGTTACAACATTTCTGAATTTTGCTCCATCAATGTACGAGTGACTTTATGGAGTGGTCAATGAAAACATACACGTTGTAATGAGGGTGATCTGCAAATGCGCTTCTAGTACATCTTCATCTTTAATTGGTCCCTACTATCGAATCAATGCTCACAAATCTCCCATACCATAACCAACACTTTATCCTTGTTCGTGGAGAAGTTCCTCCTCCTAGCTTATTTCCTTGTTTTGGAAGCGACAAAATCAACTTGACCATCTTCACCCTCAAACGGGGTGGAAATGTCTTCTATGCGTACCGACTCGTTCATCGACATATGATTGCTGATTACATGACTGCAATATGAAACAAGTGAGCATTGCATATTTTCATGTAAAATTATCATTGTGTTTCTGTAGAGGGGGGGTGATTAGACACTAAGTGCTCAAAGTTGCAGTTTTTAAATTCTTTAGGTTGAAGTGGAGTTTAGGCACAAGTTTAACAAACACAATACATATCAAGCAAGCATGCAAAGAGTATATGAGCAACGGAAAGTAAAGCATGTAACTTGTAAGAATGTAAAGAGAAGGGTTTGGAAGATTCAAACACAATTGGAGACACGGATATTTTTGTCGTAGTTCCGATAGGTGGTGCTATCGTACATCCACGTTGATGGAGACTTCAACCCACGAAGGGTAACGGTTGCGTGAGTCCACGGAGGGCTCCACCCACGAAGGGTCCACGAAGAAGCAATCTTGTCTATCCCACCATGGTCATTGCCCACAAAGGACTTGCCTCACTAGCGGTAGATTGTAACACCCCGGTGTAATGTTGCTACAGTAAGCCCTGGGGTTAAGTTAATCTTTTTGCTAAACATGTGCCTGATCATTATTGTCTCATGTTCTTTCAAATTCCATTGAATTCAAATTCAAATTCTGAGTGAATTTCAAAAATTCTCAAACGTGAAAACTAAAATATTCATCATGTGGATAATATTCTTCTGGTAATATAGGTGGTGAACCAACTTTTTCCAATGTGTCTAAATGGCCTAAAATAGCTAAAGTTGAAAGTTTTTTTAAAAAAAGAAATAGAAAAGGGAGAGAGAGAGAGCAACCTCCTTCATGGACCGAACCCACTTGGGCTTCGGCCCACCCGAGCCAGCTGGCCCAGCAGGCCGGCCCACTTCCCCCCATTCCCCCCTGGTCGCCTCCTTCCCCGCGCACTGCTCCACCGACCGCGCCTGAACAGAGCCGCGTCCCCGTCGAACCCACCTCGCCGGCGCCGCCCTGAGGGGATAAGGGCGACGCCTCGGGCTCCCTCCCCACTCGCCCACTTGCCATCTCTCTCCCTCGTCCTCTCCACCTCTCCCCTCTCCTCTCACTCGCTCGCTCCTCTCCCCCTCTGCCCGAGCGCGCCCGCCGCCGTCGTCGCGTCATCATCACGGCCACCGAGCCCCGTTCGCCTCGCCGTCGTGCCCATCGTCTCCGCCGTCATCGTCTACCCCGTCCACGTCCGTGAGCGCGAGTCGGGAGCCACTGCAGCGAGCCCAGCAATATCTTCTTCCCCTACGGCCGTCTTTGCCTTCGTCGCTGATTCGTCGCCGTCGATCTTCCCTGAGCCCACCTGAGCACACCTACAGGACCAACGTGAGCACGCGCCTCTTTCCCCTCTCTTCCCCGCGCGTTTCCGACGCCGTAGCTCCTCCTCCCCGTCGTGCCCGAACGCGGCTCCGCCTGAGCTCGTTGCAGACGATGCTCCGGCAACCAAATGGCCTCGGCCCCGTGCGCAACTCGCTCGCCACTACGCCTAGTTCCCAACACGCACATGCACGCGACTCGTCGTGCCCCGCAGCCCCCTGTTCGCCGCTCACCGAAAACCCACCACCAGCCGACTCGCTCGCCGTGACCACCGTAGCCCGAGCTCGCGTCCGAGCTCGTAGACGAGCTCCTGGAGCTCGTGCGAGTCCAATGAGACCCCTAGCGCGCCTTTCGTGCCACACAGCGCCGTATCCGACGATGCCCGAACTCCGGCGTCCGCTCCGCCGCTCGCCGCTGCCGTTTCCGGCAAAGTCTAGCCATACTACCACCACCACTCGACGCGGCATCGAGTGGCCGTTCGAATGGACCAAGCCGCGCGCCGAACGGCGCCATGTAGCGAAATCCCGACGAGGCCCGGGTGCCCCCGCCGCGTTCTGGCATCACCAGCGGCGAAACGCCGACCGCCGCCTACGTGGTTGGCCTGGGGCCACCCCAGTGCAACTACCAGTGGGCCCTACAGGCCCAGTTGACTGGGTTGACCCGGTCAACTGCTGACTGGGCAGCCCCGTGTCCATGACAAGCGGGCCCACCGCACAATTAAGTTAATTAAAACATTTAATAATTAAAGCTAATTAGTTAACCTAATCAGTCACTGGCATGTGGGCCCCATCTCCTAATTAACCACGTTTAATCAAAATAACCCACTGTTAGCCCTCTGTGTATGACATGTAGGACCCACTGGTCAGTTTGACCAGTCACCGAGTCTGTTGACCTGCTGATGTCATGCTGACACTCTGCTGACGTCATAATTCCTTTTCTGCTAATATAAACAATTCCAGAATATTGCTTTAATCTTTGAAAAATCATAGAAAATAATCCGTAACTCCAATGAAATGTTTTCTATGTGAAAGTTGCTCAGAAAAATCCAACGAATCCAAATGCGCGGTCCATTCACCTATCACATGCCCCTAGCATGCTGAACATGGAACCGTCCCCTCTCTTTCATCTGTCCGGAATCCGCCTAACGCCGGGAATTCATCCTCGGATGTTTATCCCCTCAGTCTGTAACGTGTAGTACTACGTTAGGGCAACCCTAGCTCTGCCTATCGTCATGTTATGCTTTGTGATGCATTGTTTGCCTTGTATTTACTGTTTCTTCCCCCTCTTCTCTCCTGTAGACCCCGAGACTGATGTTGCCCCTGTGATCGACTACGTCGACGACGAGCCCTCCTTGCCAGAGCAACCAGGCAAGCAAACCCCCCTTGAGCATTCCGATATCGTCCATTTCTTTCCCTCTCATTCTTGCATTAGAACTGCTACTGCTTTCTGTATGATCCTACTCTGATGCATAGCCTGTTGTTGTTACCTGCTTTCATACCTTACCTGCTTCTCCTAAACTGCTTAGTACAGGTTGGTTAGTGATCCATCAGTGACCCCCACTATGTCCCAGTTGCCCCGCTTTATGTTTGATGACTCGATCAACGTGATCGACGTCCAGGCCCCGACACCGCACATCACTCCCCCTTAGTTGTACGACTCTGCAGAGTTACCATCGAGTGCCAAGGGTGGAACCTCTTACATCACTCCTGATGAGATCTTTGTAGTGTAGCTATACGGTCGAGGTCATCGAGGGTGATTTCCTCCTTAACCTCTTTCTGTTACGGCTCTGTCGTGCAACCCCTCAAGTGTGAACCTCGAGGGTGGATCCTCTTACGTTCACCTTGATGATAACATCGAGTGGGATTCACCGGGGGTGATTCCTCGGGGTTTCCCCCTTGGTGTTAGACACACAGTTACTATGGTTACTATGACTTTACAATGAGCCATGTTACTAAAGACGGGTCGGCCCTGAGGGGTACCCGCGCGAGCTTAATAGCGAGTGATGTGGAGTCGGGTTGACCTGGAAGGTGCCCGCGAGATACTTACGAGGCGTGGCAGGGCATTCTTAGCCCTTGTCGCAAGTACTCGAGACGGGGCGACGGGGTCACATCGTTCGTCAGTCTCTGCTCGTTACCGCGTGCTCCTAATCCACTACGGTTTGGATATTTGATCTGAGGGGCCTCTGGCCTGATAGCACTAACCATCACGTGGGCATTGTATGGGCGTTCTGCATCGTATACATCAGCCGAAGCTTAATAGACGTCGGCGACTGAGCGGCGCGCGTCGGGTTAGACTGCGTAAGCTCCTGCCTTGTTGAAGGAGGTAGCTAGGTCTGCTCACCGGCCGCCCACGTAACGTGTAGGAGTTCCCGGGGCGATGGCCCATGACCCCTGGGGGCATAGGTTTAGTCCGGCGTGCTGGCCTCTCTATTAAGCCTAGGTCGGGTTGCGGTGTATTGTTTGGCTGAGGCCGGGCATGGCCCAGGAAAGTGTGTCCGGCCGGAGTTAATCGAGCATGGTGGTTAAGTTGGTGCACCCCTGCAGGGAAGAAAACATCTATCGATAGTCTGTCCTATGGTAACGGACACTTGGAGTTGTATCCCGACTGATACAACTAGAACTGGATACTTGTGATGAGAACTGGATGGTGATGAGTTTTGGAATGTGTTGACACTTGGATAGTATGGCTCTGGGATTGCTTTCTCGCAGGGAGTCGAGAAAGGATCTCTAGCCGAGGTTGACAACACTACCTACTTTACATTATGTTGATCTGTACTCTTATATATGCTGCAAGATGCTTGAAGATGCTAGTCTTCGATAGGCTAGGCTTTCCCCTTCTCTTCTGGCATTCTGCAGTTTAGTCCACAGATACAACCCTTTTCCTTTGATACAGATGCATACTTAGTTTAGATCTGATGTAAGTCTTGCGAGTACTTTGGATGAGTACTCACGGCTGCTTTGCTACCTCTTTTCCCCCATACCCGATTGTTGCGACCAGATGACGGATCGCAGGAGCCAGACGACACCACTGAAGACTACTGCTACCCCAAGGGTGCCTACTACTACGTGACGGCCGCTAACGACTTGGAGTAGTTAGGAGGCTCCTAGGCAGGAGGCCTTGCCTTTTCGATCGATGTTGCTTTTGTGCTAGCCTTCTTAAGGCAAACTTGTTTAACTCATGTCTGTACTCAGATATTGTTGCTTCCACTGACTCTTGTGTATTCGAGCTTATGTATTCGAGCCCTCGAGGCCCCTGACTTGTAATATAAAGCTTGTATTATTTTAATTTGTGTCTAGAGTTGTGTTGTGATATCTTCCCGTGAACCCTTGATCTTGATCGTACACATTTGCGTGTATGATTAGTGTACGATTGAATCGAGGGCGTCACGAGTTGGTATCAGAGCCGACTGCCTGTAGGTAGCCCCCTTTCCAACTCCTTGGCCGAAGTTGAGTCTAGTCACTACAAAAACTTTTACTAACATTGGCTGTGTGTCTTACGGGCCCACGTCGCCATATGGGTGGGATTAGGATCTTTTATTCCTCGTCTATACTCTGGGACTCTGATCTCTCTTCTATTCGGGTTAAAATGGTTTTACTAACTCTAACATTAGGATCCCGTGACCACATTCACCCCAAAGCTGGATAAGCCATAGTTTTCCTTAGAATAGTATTCTGGATAGTACACACACTGTCGTGATGACAACGAAGTGGTATCCATCGTACCTCTTTCATTATGCATGTTTCATCATGAATGATCCTTGTTTTTACAAATGCTCAATGCTGAACTACCCCCTGTTACATGTTAGCAGGATGGTTAGACCCGCTGGTCGTGGCCGTGGTGCCAACGATCCACCACCGCCCGAATTCTTTGCTGGAATGATGCAACAATTTGAGCTGAACCGCCAGTTCATGGAAGGAATGATGGCTCAGTTTCCTCGTCCGAACATGAATCAACAGCCAACCCCAGTAACTCTGCAGGACTTCATGCATCTCAACCCAACTATTTACCGCAGCTCAACTCAACCCCTTGATGCTGATGACTGGCTCCGCGACATCACATATGAAATGGAGTCTGCTAGTGTGGCCCCTGCTAGCTATGTCATCTTTGCATCTTTCTTTCTGAAGGGTCCCGCTGCTCAATGGTGGGACAGCCACAGGCGTACCCTGCCTACTGGAACGGTCATCACTTGGCCGGATTTCCAAGCTGCCTTCCGTGCCCGCTTCATTCCTCAGGGAATCATGGACAGGAAGAAGCGAGATTTCCGCAACCTCACCCAAGGCAACAATACTATAGATGCTTATCAGCGGGAATTTCTGGACTTGTCTCGTTATGCTGAAAAAGACATTGCAACTGATGCTCGTAGGCAAGAAAAGTTCCGTGATGTACTTCACCCTGATATTAAGCTAGCACTGCTCGCTCATGACTTTGCCGACTTCGCCACCTTGGTGAACAAGGCTATTCAGGTTGAGACTGGTCTTCAGGAACACCAGGGATCCCTTAGGCGCAGCCATGACGCTGGCTCATCTTCAGGCCCGTCAGCGCAGAAGCGTCGAATATGGATTCCCCACAGCATGTATCGTCCAGCTGCACCTGCACCAAGATAGTCCTATGCCGCACCTTGTCTGCCTCCTCCACCGCAAAGGCAGCCCCTTCGGGTTGTACCACCCCAAGCTTCTGCTCCCAATCCCAATGATGGTCTGTGCTTCAAGTGTGGCCTTCCAGGTCACCGTTTCAGGAAATGCCCTCAAAATCAGAATCAACTGGCTCTGCCTTCAAATGGTTGTAACAATCAGTCCCATAATAACAATGCCAGACCTTATGGTAGTGGTCAGGCTAATCATGTTGATCTGAATGAAGCTCAAGACCAGCCTGCCACTGTGATGGGTACTCTTCTCGTTAATTTAGTACCGGCTTCTATTTTATTTGATTCAGGGGCATCGCATTCATTCATGTTAGAAAATTTTGCATATGCACACGACATTCGACGTGAGCCCATGAACACTCCTATAGTGGTACGCACCCCTGCGGGTCAGTGTCGAACTACCATGATTGGTCGCGATGTCCTTGTTGAAATTGAAGGGTTGGAATTTCAGGTTTCTCCCATTATTCTGGAGTCTTCCAATATTGACCTCATTCTGGGAATGGAATGGTTGAAAGCACATACTGCCTCCATCGTTTGTGCCACCAAAGTTGTTTACCTCCTACATCCTTCCGATGAGATAGTAAGCTACCATGCTCAGATTGTTCAAAACGCCGAAGCACGACTTTATGCTTTGAATGCGTTGAACGCAACACCTCTTGAGGGAATTGAAAAGATTCCAGTTGTTCGCGACTTCCTAGATGCCTTTCCAGAAGAACTTCCAGGAATTCCCCCTACTCGGGCTGTCGAGTTCGTCATCGACTTGAAACCAGGCACCGTTCCTATTGCCAAACGACCCTACAAGATGCCGCCTCACGAACTCCTTGAACTTAAGGAGGAAATCGACAAATCTCTTCGCAGTGGTTTCATTCGTCCAAGTTCCTCATCTTGGGGAGCACCTTCTCTCTTTGTGAAGAAGAAGGATGGAACGAACCGTTTGGTCCAAGACTATCGTCCTATCAACCAAGCTACAATTCAGAACAAATATCCCCGTTCTCGGATCAATGATCTGTATGATCAACTGGCTGGTTCGTCGATATTCTCTAAACTCGACTTGTGGTTGGGTTACCACCAGATCCGTGTTCGTGAAGAGGATATTCCCAAGACCGCATTCGTCACTCATTATGATTCTTACGAGTACACCGTCATGTCATTCGGTTTAACCAATGCTCCAACTACATTCTCTCGTCTGATGAACTATATATTCATGGATTACCTCGACAAGTTCGTCGTGGTCTATCTGGATGATATTCTGGTATATTCGAAGAACAAAGAAGAGCATGCTGAACATCTTCGACTTGTTCTAGAGAAGCTTTGAGAACATCAACTTTATGCCAAGTATTCCAAGTGTGAATTCCGGCTTCCTGAAGTCACCTACCTTGGTCATGTCATCTCCAAGGATGGTATTGTCGTCAACCCAGAGCGTGTTCAGGCTATTCTTGACTGGACCCCTCCGAAGACTGTCAAGCAAGTCAGAAGCTTTCTCGGTCTAGCCAGCTATTGTCGCCGCTTTGTCGAGAACTTCTCCAAGATCGCCAAGCCACTGACCAATCTGCTTCACAAAGGCGTTAAGTTCGATTGGACAGACAAATGTCAGGAAAGTTTCCAGGCACTCAAAGACAAGCTGACATCTGCCCCAATGCTTTCTCCCCCTGATTCTCGCAAGGACTTTGTCATCTATTGCGATGCTTCACGTCAAGGATTAGGCTGTGTCCTAATGCAAGAGCGCAGAGTGATTCTTATGCCTCTCGTCAAGTACGTCCTCATGAAGAGAACTACCCAGTTCATGACCTTGAGCTTGCTGCGGTTATCTATGCACTGAAGCTATGGCGACAATACCTTCTCGGTAATCATTGCGAGATCTTCACTGATCACCAGATTCTGAAGTATTTGTTTACTTAGACAGATCTGAACCTCCGTCAGCAGCGATGGATGGAAGCTATTGCTGACTACAACTACAGTATATCCTATACCCCTAGTAAGGCTAATGTAATGGCCGATGCCCTGAGTCGTAAGTCTTATTGCAATAACCACATGGTTCATAAAGCTCAACCTCGCCTTTATGAAGAGCTATGCAAGCTGAACCTTCAACTAGTTCCATAGGGTTCTCTGAATAACCTTGTCTTGGAACCAACTCTTCTGAAAGCAATTAAGTCTGCTCAAGCCAAAGATGCTCATGTTGATCTGATGAAAAAGGATCTTGCCTTAGAGAAATCCAGAGATTTTTCACTTGGTGAAGATGGAACCTTATACTTCAGAGATCGCATTGTGGTACCCCGATTCGAGCTTATGACAGAGAAGGTGATGAAAGAAGCGCATGACACCCCTCTCTCTATTCATTCGGGAAGTACCAAGATGTACTCAGACATTCGTCAGAAGTATTGGTGGTCTAAGATGAAGCAAGACATTGCTTGATATATTGAAGAATGTGACGTTTGTCGTCGCGTCAAAGCAGAGCATCAGAAACTGGCTGGACTTCTACAACCGCTTCCGATTCCTGAATGGAAGTGGGATACGATTCAGATGGACTTTGTCACTGGCCTTCCCAAGTCTCAGAAAGGTAACGATGCTATTTTTGTCGTCATCGACCAATTCTCGAAGGTTGCTCACTTTCTGCCAGTCAAGGAGACTATCACTGCTAGTCAATTAGCAAACTTATATATCTCCCGAATTGTGTCACTCCACGGCATCCCGAAGGAGATCAGTTCAGACCATGGCAGTATATTCACTTCAAAGTTCTGGGATAGTTTCCAAGAGGCAGTGGGAACTCATATTACCTGGAGTACTGCTTATCATCCCCAATCCCAAGGCCAAGTCGAGCGAGTCAATCAAATTCTTGAAGACATGCTTCGAGCTTGTGTTATTTCTTTCGGTAAGAAGTGGGAAGAATCTCTCCCTTATGCGGAGTTCTCTTATAACAACAGCTATCAAGCCAGCCTGAAGATGGCACCCTTCGAAGTGCTTTATGGACGTAAGTGCCGAACCCCTCTGAATTGGTCAGAAACTGGGGAACGGACGCTCATTGGTCCAGACATTATTCAACAAGCTGAAGAGCAGGTTCGCATTGTCCGGGATAATCTCAAGGCGGCCCAGTCCCGCTAGAAGAGCAACTATGACCGAAAACACTGGGGTTCAACTTCTCAACCTGGTGAACAAGCTTATCTGCGTGTCACTCCTTGAGAGGCACTCATCGGTTCGGAGTCAAGGGCAAGCTAGCTCCTCGCTACATTGGCCCCTTCCGTATTCTCGCCTGTCGTGGACTGGTGGCTTATCAACTGGAGTTGCCACCTCAGTTCTCTCATGTTCACGATGTCTTCCACGTGTCGCAACTTCGTCGATGCTTCAAGAATCCGGAACGTGAAGTGGATCCGGAATTGATTGAAATTCAAGATGATCTCACATACAAGGAGCATCCGATTTGCATTCTTGAAGAAGCTGAATGTCGAACACACCAGAAGGTTACCAAGTTCCTCAAGGTGCAATGGTCAAATCATTCTAAGGATGAAGCCACTTGGGAACGCGATAACCTCCGTGCTGAATACCCCGAACTGTTCCCTTCTACCTCTTAATTCTCGGGACGAGAATTTCTTTTAGAGGAGTAGAGTTGTAACACCCCGGTGTAATGTTGCTACAATAACCCCTGGGGTTAAGTTAATCTTTTTGCTAAACATGTGCCTGATCATTATTGTCTCATGTTCTTTCAAATTCCAGTTGAATTCAAATTCAAATTCCGAGTGAATTTAAAAAATGCTCAAACATGAAAACTAAAATGTTCATCATGTGGATAATATTCTTCTGGTAATATTGGTGGTGAACAACTTTTTTCCAATGTGTCTAAATGGCCTAAAATAGCTAAAGCTGAAAGTTTATTTAAAAGAAATAGGAAAGGGAGAGAGAGAGCAACCTCCTCCCTGGACCGAACCCACTTGGGCTTCGGCCCACCTGAGCCAGCTGGCCCAGCAGGCCGGCCCACTCCCCCCCATTCCCCCCTAGTCGCCTCCTTCCCCGCGCACTGCTCCACCGACCGCGCCCGAACAGAGCCGCGTCCCCGCCGAACCCACCTCGCCGGCGCCGCCCTGAGGGGATAAGGGCGACGCCTCGGGCTCCCTCCCCACTCGCCCACTTGCCCTCTCTCTCCCTCGTCCTCTCCACCTCTCCCCTCTCCTCTCGCTCGCTCGCTCCTCTCCCCCTCTGCCCGAGCGCGCCCGCCGCCGTCGCCGCGTCGTCACTGCGGCCACCGAGCCCCGTTCGCCTCGCCGTCGTGCCCATCGTCTCCGCCATCATCGTCTACCCCGTCCACGTCCGTGAGCGCGAGCCGGGAGCCACTGTAGCGAGCCCAGCAACCTCTCCTTCCCCTACGGCCGTCTTCGCCTTCGTCACCGATTCGTCGCCGTCGATCTTCCCTGAGCCCACCTGAGCACACCTACAGGACCAACGTGAGCACACGCCTCTTTCCCCTCTCTTCCCCGCGCGTTTCGGGCGCCGTAGCTCCTCCTCCCCGTCGTGCCCGAACGCGGCTCCGCCTGAGCTCGTCGGAGACGATGCTCCGGCGACCAAATGGCCTCGGCCCCGTGCGCAACTCCCTCGCCACTACGCCTAGTTCCCAACACGCACACGCACGCGAGTCACCGTGCCTCGCAGCCCCCTGTTCGCCGCTCACCAGAAACCCACCACCAGCTGACTCGCTCGCCGTGACCACTGTAGCCCGAGCTCACATTTGAGCTCGTAGACGAGCTCCTGGAGCTCGTGCGAGTCCAACGAGACCCCTAGCGCGCCTTCCCGTGCCACATAGCACCGTATCTGACGACGCCCGAACTCCAACATCCGCTCCGCAGCTCGGCGCCGCCGTTTTCGGCAAAGCCCGGCCATACCACCACCACCACTCGACGCGACATCAAGTGGCCGTTCGAATGGACCAAGCTGCGCGCCGAACGACGCCGTTTAGCGAAATCCCGACGAGGCCCGGGTGCCCCCGCCATGTTCTGGCATCGCCGGTGGCGAAACACCGGCCGCCGCCTACATGGTTGGCCTGGGGCCACCCCAGTGCCACTGTCAGTAGGCCCCACGGGCCCCAGTTGACTGGGTTGACCCAGTCAACTACTGACTGGGCAGCCCCGTGTCCCTGACAAGCAGGCCCCACCGCACAATTAAGTTAAATAAAACATTTAATAATTAAAGCTAATTAGTTAACCTAATTAGTCATTGGCATGTGGGGCCCAGCTGCTAATTAACCACGTTTAATTAAAATAACCCACTATTAGCCCTCTGTGTATGACATGTAGGACCCACTAGTTAGTTTGACCAATCACCGGGTCTGTTGACCTGCTGACATATTGCTGACACTCTGCTGACGTCATAATTCCTTTTCTGTTAATATAAACAATTCCGGAATATTGCTTTAATCTTTGAAAAATCATAGGAAATAATCTGTAACTCCGATGAAAATGTTTTCTATATGAAAGTTGCTCAGAAAAATCCAACGAATCCAAATGCGCGGTCCATTCACCTATCACATGCCCCTAGCATGCTGAACATGGAACCGTCCCCTCTCTTTCATCTGTCCAGAATCCGCCTAACGCCGGGAATTCATCCTCGGATGTTTATCCCCTCCGTCTGCAACGTGTAGTACTACATTAGGGCAACCCTAGCTCTACCTATCGTCATGTTATGCTTTGTGATGCATTGTTTGCCCTGTATTTACTGTTTCTTCCCCCTCTTCTCTCCAGTAGACCCCGAGACCGATGTTGCCCCTGTGATCGACTACATCGACGACTACCCCTCCTTGCCAGAGCAACCAGGCAAGCAAACCCCCTTTGAGCATTTCGATATCGTCCATTTCTTTCCCTCTCATGCTTTTATTAGAACTGCTACTGCTTTCTGTATGATCCTACTCTGATGCATAGCCTGTTGTTGTTACCTGCTTTCATACCTTACATGCTTCTCCTAAACTGCTTAGTATAGGTTGGTTAGTGATCCATCAGTGACCCCCACCGTTTCCCAGTTGCTCCGCTTTATGTTCGATGACTCGATCAACGTGATCGATGTCCAGGCCCCGGCACCACACATCACTTTCCCCCTTTTGTTGCTCGACTCTGCAGAGTTACCATCGAGTGCCAAGGGTGGAACCTCTTACATCACTCCTGATGAGATCTCTGTAGTGTAGCTATACCATCGAGGTCATCGAGGGTGATTTCATCCTTAACCTCTTTCTGTTACGGCTCTGTCGTGCAACCCCTCAAGTGTGAACATCGAGGGTGGATCCTCTTACGTTCACCTTGATGATAACATCGAGTGGGATTCACCGGGGGTGATTCCTCGGGTTTTCCCCCTTGGTGTCAGACACATAGTTACTATGGTTACTATGACTTTACACTGAGCCATGTTACTAAAGACGGGTCGGCCCTGAGGGGTACCCGCGTGAGCTTAATAGCGAGTGATGTGGAGTCGGGTTGACCTGGAAGGTGCCCGCGAGATACTTACGAGGCGTGGCAGGGCATTTTTAGCCCTTGCCACAAGTACTCGAGATGGGGCGACGGGATCACATCGTTCGTGAGTCTCTGCTCGTTACCGTGTGCTCCTAATCCACTACAGTTTGGATATTTGATCCGAGGGGCCTCTGTCCTGATAGCACTAACCATCACGTGGGCATTGTATGGGCGTTCTGCGTCGTATACATCAGTCGAAACTTAATAGACATCGATGACTGAGCGGCGCGCGCCGGGTTGGACTGTGTAAGCTCCTGCCTTGTTGAAGGAGGTAGCTAGGTCTGCTCACCGGCCGCCCACGCAACGTGCAGGAGTTCCCGGGGCGATGGCCCATGACCCCTAGGGGCATAGGTTTAGTCCGGCGTGCTGGCCTCTCTATTAAGCCTAGGTCGGGTTGCGGCGTATTGTTTGGCTGAGGCCGGGCATGACCCAGGAAAGTGTGTCCGGCCGGAGTTAATCGAGCATGGTGGGTAAGTTGGTGCACCCTTGCAGGGAAGAAAACATCTATCGATAGCCTGTCCTATGGTAACGGACACTTGGAGTTGTATCCCGATCGATACAACTAGAACTGGATACTTGTGATGAGAACTGGATGGTGATGAGTTTTGGAATGTGTTGACACTTGGATAGTATGGCTCTGGGATTGCTTTCTCGCAGGGAGTCGAGAAAGGATCTCTGGCCGAGGTTGATAACACTACCTACTTTACATTATGTTGATATGTACTCTTCTATATGCTACAAGATGCTTGAAGATGGTTGAAGATGCTAGTCTTCGATAGGCTAGGCTTTCCCCTTCTCTTCTGGCATTCTGCAGTTTAGTCCACAGATACAACCCTTTTCCTTTGATACAGATGCATACTTAGTTTAGATCTGATGTAAGTCTTGCGAGTACTTTGGATGAGTACTCACGGCTGCTTTGCTACCTCTTTTCCCCCATACCCGATTGTTGCGACCAGATGACGGATCCCAGGAGCCCGACGACACCACTGAAGACTACTGCTACCCGAGGGTGCCTACTACTACGTGACGGACGTTGACGACTTGGAGTAGTTAGGAGGCTCCCAGGCAGGAGGCCTTGCCTTTTCGATCGATGTTGCTTTTGTGCTAGCCTTCTTAAGGCAAACTTGTTTAACTCATGTCTGTACTCAGATATTGTTGCTTCCGCTGACTCTTGTGTATTCGAGCTTATGTATTCGAGCCCTCGAGGCCCCTGGCTTGTAATGTAAAGCTTGCATTATTTTAATTTGTGTCTAGAATTGTGTTGTGATATCTTCCCGTGAGTCTTTGATCTTGATCGTACACATTTACGTGTATGATTAGTGCACGATTGAATCGAGGGCGTCACATAGATCTTCATGAAGTAGGCGATCCCCTTGCCCTTACAAACTCCTTGGTTCAACTCCACAATCTTGACAGAGGCTCCCAAGTGACACCTAGCCAATCTAGGAGACACCACTCTCCAAGAAGTAACAAATGGTGTGTTGATGATGAACTCCTTGCTCTTGTGCTTCAAATGATAGTCTCCCCAACACTCAACTCTCTCTCATAGGATTGGATTTGGTAGAAAGAAGATTTGAGTGGAAAGCAACTTGGGGAAGGCTAGAGATCAAGATTTATGTGGTTGGAATGGAATATCTTGACCTCAACACAAGTGTAGGTGGTTCTCTCTCAGAAAATGTGTATTGGAAGTGTAGGCATGTTCTGATGGCTCTCTCCACGAATGAAGAGGAGGTGGAGGGGTATATATAGCCTCCACACAAAAACTAACCGTTACGCATAACTTTCCAAACTCAGTGGGACCGAATGGTTAAACTCGGTCGGACCGATTCAACAAAGCTAGTGCCAGTTAGGGTTTTCGGTGGGACCGACATGCAACTCGATAGGACCGATATGATTAGGGTTAGGGCATAACGTAATCTTGGTGAGACCGATTACACAAAGTCGGTGAGACCAATTTTGGTAATAAGCTAACCAGAGAGTTGGTCAGGTAAACTCGGTGGGACCGATCGCTCATTTCGGTGAGACCGAAACGTTACGAAGGGAAAACAGAGAGTTTACATTGCAATCTCGGTGGGACCGATCGCTCATCTCAGTGAGACCGAAATGTTACGAAGGGAAACAGAGAGATTACAATCCCATCTCGGTGAGACCGAGATCCCTATCGGTGAGACTGATTTGCCTAGGGTTTGTGGCAATGGCTATGACATTTGAAACTCGGTGGCGCCGGATAGAAAGAATCGGTGGGGCCGAGTTTGACTTTTGGTTTTGGTCATATGTGGATGTGAGAAAGTAGTTGAGGGCTTTGGAGCATATCACTAACCATTTTGAGCAAGAACCTCATTAAGCAACACCTCATCCCTCCTTGATAGTATTGGCTTTTCCTATAGACTCAATGTGATTTTGGATCACTAAAATGGAAAATGTAGAGTCTTAAGCTTTGAGCTTGAGCCAATCCTTTGTCCTTAGCATCTTGAAGGGGTTTCACATCCTCTAGTCCATGCCACTTCACTGTTGAACTTATCTGAAACATACAAGATAAAAATGTTAGTCCAACAAGAGATATGTTGATATTAATTACCAAAACCACCTAGGGAGCACTTGTGCTTTCAATCTCCCCCCTTTTGGTAATTGATGACAACATACATCAAAGCTTTAGATCAAGATATTAAGAGTAGTAAGTAAAGCTTTGGAAAGACATGTAACTTGCATAGGCTCCCCCTACATGTACACAATCATGTGATTGTGGAATATAGGAGCATGTGAATGCATAAACATGACAGAGTAAGCAATGTGTTACATGTATATTGGCTATATGCATCAGAGCAAATGATGAAAATATGAGAAATGTACCTTCATGCTCATGAGTCCTTCTTGCAAACAGTATGTACATCAACAAGAAATTCTCATTCACATGACTGTGATGCATATACTTACCTTGTGGTCTTGAGTTGGCTTAGGATGGGATGAACCTGCGTAAACAAGGTTAGATAACACAGATACACCTACTGCCAGAGCAACCAAGAGAAACCACAAGAGTACCAAGACTGGGATGACATGTAGAGTGAGTACTAAGTACCACATTGGATATAGACATGTCCCCAAAGGTCACTACAAAAAAATACACTTCCGTGATGATACGTGTTTGTCACAGTAGGTCGTTTTGTTTTGTCATGCATGTACATCCATGACAAATTTATGACAGAATCAAGATAGTCATACCTGTGCTGTCGTAGAAGTGTTCCATGACATTACCAAAATTATCATCACGGAAGTGTCCACTTCGATGACGATAAATCGTGCATCACAGAAGTGCTTTCGTCAAGGGTGACCGACACGTGGCATCCACCGTAACGGAACACCGTTAAGCTATGAGGTCGGGTTTTGGATCCGATAACCCGTTAACAGCCCCGACCAATGGGAAATTTCCACGTGTAAAATTCTTATTGGCCGGACGAAACACGTGTCAGCTCGTCAGTGGGTCAGATAGGCGCCTATGATACATCGACACGTGGCACGGCCCAACATAGGCCCATTCCTGTGAAAAGGCCGACCCGTTTGACTTGGTCAAAAGGTGGCGGACCGGCCCATGTAAAGCCTGTTAACGGCATGTTCGCATATAGCCCATTTACAACCCGCTAACCCAAGGCCCGTTACGCGCTATCCGAATTAGGCCCAGTAGCGTCATCTGGGCCACCCAATATGATTCCAGCCTGTTTTCAATTCTGGCCCATGTATGGCCCATGACGTCTTTCGGCCCAATATGAGGCCCTATGTAACTCTTGGCCTATTAATGACCCGTGGTGAAACTGGCCCGTAATGAACAGTGTATCACTTTACACCCATTAACGGCCCGTAGTGAAACTGGCCTGTAATGAACAGTGTATCACTTTATACCCATTAACGACCCGTTATTCAGTTGGGCCGTTTCCAGCCCATGTTATCTTTCGGCCTTCTCAGAGCCCATTTATTCTTGGGCTCATTTCCAGCATTCGTTTACTTACGGACCGTTACTGTCAATTTTTGCTTGTGGGCCAAATTCAGCCCGTGGTTACAGTCGGCCCGTTTGTGGTCCGTTAATACATTGGGCCATTTTCATATCGTCATCAAATACGGCCTATTAACGATGGCCCATTATGGTCGGCCCATGAACGGACGATTCCAACTCTAGCCTGTTTACGACCATAATGCGGCCTGTTATTGGCCCATGTTTGGCCATCGATCATACTGCCCGTATAAGGCCCATTGATGATACGGCCCGTAGAAGGCCCATTGTTTCTACGGCCCGTAGAAGGCCCACTGTTTCTATGGCCCGTAGAAGGCCCACTGTGTCTATGACCCGTAGGAGGCCCAGTGTCACTACAGTAAATATTAGCCCATGGTTGTTCTGGCCTAGTTTTAAAAAATAGGTTATTGCAGCCACTAGCAAACCGCGGAAAAAGAACTGCAATGACTAGAAGCAAACAAATAAACAAGACAACAAGGAAATAAATAAGCAAGCAACTTACGTGTAACGCCCTCGATGCGGCTATAGCTCCCACGTGTCGAGGCACGGCTTAGAGGCATAACCGCATTGAAAGCAATGTCGCAAGTCAGGCAATCATTACAACATCCCATGTAATACATAATAAAAAGGGGGAGATAACATAGTTGGCTTACACTCGCCACGTCACATCAGAGTACATAAATAACATCCATCAAACAAGCACTCATGGCCCGACTACGGCGCCAAAATAGAAAAGACCCCCAACATGCGACAAGGTCCTGAATCGATAACCCCAACTAGGCACCACTACTGATCATCCGGAAAAGAAACATAGTATCGCTGAGAGTCCTCGTCGAACTCCCACTTGAGCTCGTACTCGTCACCTGGAGCGGACTCACCTGGACCTGCATCTGGAGTTGTAGTATCTGTGAGCCACAGGGACTCAACAATCTCACACCCACGCGATCAAGACTATTTAAGCTCATAGGAATGGATAAGGCCAATATGTGTGGAGCTGCAGCAAGCGACTGGCATATGTGGTGGCTAACTTATACGCAAAAGAGAGCGAGGAGAGAAGGCGAAGCACGAGCGAGAAGCTAAAGGAACATCCTGCGCAAGCATAACTCCAACACCGTGTCCACTTCCCGGACTCCGCCGAGAAGGGGCC